>NW_024103441.1:1747500-1837500 GCF_003945595.2 Pipra filicauda
AAATTATATGGAATTATAGTTTTAAATGAAGGTGACAGATTTAAAATGTGTATTTTAGGGCAAAATTAATGCTGTGCTTTCTTGAAGGTGTGCCAGTGAGGGGGGTCACCTCCTACTGCACATGGGGTTTGGGACAGCGAGGGTGGAATCCCTGTGCTGTTCCCAGAGTGCAGAGAGCACATTGCTGGTGCCCAGCTCCATGCCTGGCAGCTGTGTGGTGCTGACACATCTGGCACAGCCTGCTCAGAGCCCACTTGGAGCCCACAGCACTGCCAGGAGCAGGGCCAGTGCAGGTGCCTGCATGAACCCGTGCAGTGCTAGTGGCAGTGCCAGGACCTGCCGTGGCCACAGCACAAGTACCTGCTCTGAAACAGAGCTAAAGAGGTTAATTGGGCTGGGAGGCACATGGTGCCTTACGCCTCTGATGGAAATGTTGATTCAAGAAGCCACACCAACTCGGGTGGGTTTGTACGACTGTAATTATTTTTAAACTTCCTTTTTGGTGCTGTTGGCACCAGCTGGCACCGTGCCAGCCTGACTTGACTCACTCACAAATTGTCAGCCTTGATCTGTAGGGTGCAGAGAAGGTGCTGACTGAGCAGTGAGTTGGAAATCTGTGATTTAAAACAAAAATTAGATTTAAGATGTTCCCAACAATACAGTGCGAGAGCACTGGCGATTTAAACACACACTCAGTATCCTGGCACTGTGACAGCATCCCAATCCCTGCACAGCCAAGGGCAACCTGAATTCCTTCTTGTGCAGCCCTAATCTGTGAGCAGGCACTGGGGAGGATCTGGAGCCTCCACAGCCACTCCCGCTGCGGCCGCTCCTGAGGGGGTGCTCCCAGCTCTGGCTTCATCATTTCCCTCCAGCTGTGTGGAGCCACAAACCATGGGCACACATGAAAGTGGCTGCATCTTCTTGCTTTCCCCCTGCAGCCTCGTGTAGCTGAGGAGCAAGTGGCAGCTTTTCCCCAGGCATTTTAAACCAATGCTTGAGCCTCATGGGAGTGATGGAGTCCAGTGGGACAGCTCTCCCTAAGAATAACATGATGCTCATATCCATTTGGAAGGAAATGAGAAGCAAATCAATTATTTTCAAATAAATAATGTACTTTTACCACATAGCCTTGCACCAAAGTGATATAACAAACAGGGTAGAGCCAGCCCTATGCAGGCTTAGCTGGGTCTTGGAAGGCAAATGTCCCTGTCCTTGTGTGAACACCCCTCTGGTGCTTACACTGAGGTGTTTAAAATGCTGCAGGGTCCTTTAAAGACCTCGCGAAGATGGTTCTGCTCTGTGTGGGAGCGGAGAGGATCCCATGGCACTGCCATCCCCCCGTGGCACTGACCAGGCTGTGCTTCACGGGACCAGCTGTGGAGGGGGGTGCCAATTGAGGTGCTGGGGCCATGCCAGAGGCAGGTCCAGGGCAGATCTGGTGCCCTTGGGGTGCTGCAGGCAAGGCCAGGGCAGGGCTGGTGCCCGTGGCCCTGGGCAAGGCGGGCGCTGCAGAGGGCTCCTCGCAGGCGCGCAGCGAGCGGGCAGTGGCCGGGCAGATGCAGAAATACTGACTGTGTTTTCTCTTGTTCTCTCTTTTCTGCCTAAGGTTTGAGCATCCGAGGAGCCCAGGAGGAAGACCCTCCCGATCCTCAGCTAATGAGACTAGACAATATGCTTCTGGCAGAAGGAGTCTCAGGTCCGGAGAAAGGTGGGGGATCGGCGGCAGCAGCTGCAGCCGCAGCAGCCTCTGGAGGGTCTTCAGATAACTCTATTGAACACTCAGATTACAGAGCCAAATTGACCCAGATCAGACAAATCTATCACACAGAGCTGGAGAAATATGAACAGGTCAGACATCAGTCTCTCAGTTGTTCGTGTACCTGCCACTGCTCTCCTCTGCTTGCAAGTGCCCGCTGCTGCCCGCTCTGGACCACGTCCCTTCCTCCCCTTCCCCACCCCTGTGCCTGTAAAGAGCCATGATGGGAGTCTGTCGGGCTCCAAGGAGCCACTGGCTGAGGCCAGGATGCGTTTTGCATGCTCGAGTGTTTTCTGTTGTCTGTAACTGCACAAAAGCAACACCCAAGGCTGTGTTTCTCCCCTTCGCCCAGAGCAGCAAAGAGGAGAGGTGCCCATCTCTTGGTGCCACCCTCTTCCCTGTAATGAGGTGTTGCACAGCTGGGTCTGGTGAGTTGGGGAGCACAGGCTGCACTGGCCATCTCAGCCCACGGGCTCCCGGAGCAGGCGGTGGGAGGCTCCGGCCCGCGACTGGGACACAGCAGGTCGGCCGGAGCAGATTGAGAGGGAGTGGGCAGAGAGGCACCAGCAGAGCTCCTGGAGCAGGCTTTGGGACAGGAACTAGGGTAATCCTGGTTCAGGCAGATGCTGGCACTCAGTGTCTTTGTTTGGAGTGAAGAGCATACTGCAGAGACCCGTGGGTTTGCCTTCACCACTGGAACCTGGTGACCTGCCACATTTGCCACGCTAGTGGCACCAGGAACATTTGCCCTGTGCTGCCAGGTGCCAGCAGCACAGTGTGGCTTGGGTGCCAGTGGCACTGCCTCATCTGTGCTGCCTCTTTCACTGTGTTGTTCAAGTGGTGAACAAATAACCGAGCATATACCTGTTGGGGTGTTTGTGCAAATCTCCTGTTCTCCCCTGACCCCCAAAGGCCCCAGCTGTCCCGTGGGGACCCCCGGGCTCTCCATGCCCTGCCGGGTGCAGGCACAGTGCTGGGATGGGGATGGCTGTCGGATTAACGAGCCCCACGCAGCAGCAGCGTGTCTCATACAGCCACAGAGACACAGGATGGAAGCAGATCTGGGCCAGAGCGGTGGCAGATTGGTGCTTGCAGCTGGTTCCTGGCAAACATCCTTGGACTCTAATAAGTTTAATGATGTGGTGGAAGCAGGAGCATTTTTTGCCCTGTAGCTCCATTTACAAAGATTTCAGCTGAAATGTCACAGCCATCCGTCCACACCACAGGAAACTTTGGAGGATGCTCAAGTGCTGCTGGAGCAGGAGAGAGGGGTGGAGCTGCTCTGAGACATGCACGCTTCCCCACGGATCCTGACACCCAGCCACGTCTGCTCGACAGAAATATGATAATTTCCCCAGCCTGGCAGCAAACTGTCTCCTGCCGGTTTGTCTCACCACAGTGCCCGAGAGGCAGCCAGGGCTTGGCATCTCAGCCTCGGGCGCCGCAGGTTCTGGAGGCGGGTGCCCTCCTGCAGCGGGAGCACCGGGGAGCCCACGCCGGGACCTGCCCGCGTGTGGAGCAGCTCCCGCCATCCCTGCCCGGCGCTGCCGCCATCCCGCAGGAACCAGAGCGCCTTCCTGGGGACGCTTTCCAGGCTGAGTTTGATCCTGATATTTGTTGCCAGTTAGGGGAATGCACTCAGGAAAGGAAAAAAAAAAGGGGAAGAGAAATGGAAAGTGTGTCACGCCATCGCCCAGCGCTCCCTCACCGGGTGCCGCGAGAAATGGCCGCGCACAGGCAGCGCCTTCCATAATTTACAGCTCCTATAACAGAGATGACATATTGAAAGCTATCTGCTGTAATTACACTGAAATACATTTTTTGCTGTAGGCAAAAGTACTGTAAGGGTCCCAGGCCTCCCGGAGCAGCTGGGAACCCACTTCCTGAGTTCACAGATGTCTCCTGAACTCACCCCAAATTGGGGTGAAGTGTGGCAGCTCGGAAGCCACCACCAGCCCCACAGAGTACTGGATGCCACCCTGCCCCTAAATACTGTTTTGGGCCATTTCCTTTCTTTTTCCTGTGCTCATCTGTGCCGTTGTGATGAAGCACTGAGGCAGCAGGAGCATCCCTGCTCCTACAAGGTTTCTGAGCAGGTTAACAAGGCCATCACTTATAACCTGACATTATTAATAATGTCTCGGGCACCAAGCAGAGGCCTGAAAAATAGTCCTGGAAAAGGGATCAAGTAGCTTGGACGCTATAAATAAACAAGAGAAACAAGACAAAGCATCAGAGTCTTTCGAGCTTCCCCCCACCGTGCTGCATGAGGCAGCTCTGCAGAGGGGAGGTGCAGGTGGAGATGAATGAAACCCAGGCTCTCCAAGCAGTTATAGCCAAACCAAGTCTCATCAGGCAAGTCAAGTAAAATCAAGGAAAGTTTTTTACTTCTTGAAAGCAAGAAACTCACTTTTGCTTTGAAATGTCCAGTTTTTGATACTATATCTCTTATAGGAAAGACATAGCTGAAAATATTTCTAATGCAACAGTTGCCATTTTACTTTAAAATTGAATTCCCCAGATCTAAAAAGGGGGCATGTGGCAAGCTGCGTGCCCAGAATGTCCATCCAGTGCCAAAGTCTTGGGTTCAGCTGTATTTTGGGACAGTCAGAACTGCTGTCTGATCTCGGGGAGAGCCGCTGCATTTTGGTGCCTGTGTCCCCTTCCCCCCGTGCATCGTTTCTCACGTGAGCCAAAGCTGATGCTCCTGCTGTGGTCAGAGGGCTGGACCTGAGCTTTTGCATGCTCAGGTTGTACCTTGATTAAGAGAATATACAGATGGGAAGTGAGGATGAGACATGTTGAACTCCTTCATCTGGAGCTCAGGGAGCCTTGAGCAGTCCAGGGGTGGTGGTGGCAGGATGAGCCGTGGCAGGATGAGCCGTGGCAGCCACGCTGGTGCCGAGAGGCCACGAGCACCTCGGTGGTGGCAGGCGAAGGGCTCTGCACCAGGGCTTGCCCAGCCTTGCCAAGTGCTGCCTCCAACAAGTGCTGCAAGGATGTAAATTAGCCTGTAATTTACTTTCAGTAGTGTAAAGAAAAAAAAATCACTTTGCCTGAAGTGTATGCATCTTTCTTAAGGGTGTACCCAGATTTTAATTATCTAAATGTAAATACTTAACGAATTTTACTTAGAGTAATGAGCTAAAGTGCACACTACATAAATGAGATGTTCTAATTAATCATGTATGAACTACTGGTTTAAAGAAAAGCTATGTGAATTCTGCAAATGTTGGGCTATTGCCAAATTGCTAATCAGCATTTGCATTCATAGATGGCTTCACTTAATAAGTTGTGAGACGTTCAGCAAATGTTATAGGAAATTATGAGTTTTTAGATGCATAAACTTTTCACTTTTAACTCTTTCCCTCACATAATCTATTGAAATGTGGGAGTATCCTTGAAAATGTGGTTTTCAGACACATTATGTAGGTGTTTTGCAGCCTGGCTTTAGAGAAGGCAGGATGGCAGTGTGACGGCCACTTGGTCGTGTGGAGGCTCATACCAAGGGGTTCCTGCTGATAGTGCAGCCTGGCCAAGTTCATATCAATGTGCCATAGTCTGGGAGTGATAATCAAGGGCTCCTTGTGCCTTCCCTCTCTCAGTGCCTTGGCCGCCTGGTGTGGGCCAGGCTGGGCACAGTGTCACTGAAACCCACCCGCTGAGGGGACACACGGTGCCTCAGAAAGGTCTTGGGTTCCTCAGTGCTGCGAGGGCATGGGGCTCGGGGCTGCCCTGCCCAGGCTTTGCCCGGGTATGCTCACACCTCCCCTCAGATCCTGCTCCTGCTCGCAGCTGGTACAGGCGCCGATCCAACCACTCCTCTCCACTGGGACGTGGGGATGTGGAACGGTCACGTGGCTCCCCTGGCTGCTCCAGGATGGCCCTGTGTCTCCTGGACAGGGTGTGTGGGATCTGCTCCCGTGGCCACACGCGTGCAGAGGGATGGGCCACACAAGTGTCCCTCAGTTCCCAGTGCTGCCTTTCCCCCAACAGCTGGGTCAGAGCTTATGTCCTTGTGGGACAGCACAAACCCATGTCTGAGTCTCTTCTTCCTCCACAGGCATGTAATGAATTTACCACACATGTGATGAACCTCCTCAGAGAACAGAGCCGGACACGTCCCATTTCTCCCAAGGAGATTGAAAGGATGGTGGGCATCATTCATCGAAAATTCAGCTCCATCCAGATGCAGCTCAAACAAAGCACTTGTGAAGCAGTAATGATTTTAAGATCAAGGTTCCTCGATGCCAGGTAAGGCAGAGGCAATTGTCCCCGCCTCTTTTGGGGGGGAAAAGAGATAATTTCTGGGCAGCCTGGGAGAGCCTGGTGGTGCAGGGATGGGTGGGAGAGGCTGCTCTGTCCCAGCAAAACCCAGGGCCCTTGTCCTTCACCTGGAGCTGCTGTGAAAGCAGAGAAGCCTGTACAGAGGTTTCAGAAACAATGATGTCTTTTCTACAATTTTAGTGCAAAGACTGGACTTGTTTTCCCTCCCTCGGACACCCACATTGCTGCCACAGCTTGGAGCCAGTCCCCACAGCCAGGTGGGCTGCTTGCTCTACAGGCTGCCGGGAGGCAGGCACACAGGGATTAGGAGGGGGGTTTATAGGAACAGTCAGATTTGTTTGGAGGCCTAGGTGGGATATTGATCCCCAGCCCTATTCCCTTTGTAGGCCTTCTGTCAGCAGAGCAGGGCCCTGGCAGCTGGCAGAGCTGGGCAGAGCTGGGCAGAGCTGGGCAGAACGGGGAGGAGCAGCAGGCGCCATGTGGAGCCTCCCTCCTCCAGCAGCTCACACTTCACACCTGAAAGCTGTGAGGAGCTAAACAAGAGCAAAATAATGTTATTAACAAGGAGGTCACTGGCAGGTGTGGGAAATCAGGGTAATTGCAGGCAGTTGGAGGAGATGTCTGTGGAGAGCTCCAGGAACGCGAAGGTAGAGCCTGCAGATGCACATTTTAAAGTGATTTCTTTAAAAAGGAGAAAGGTAAATAAGGCAAAATGAGCGGAAGCACAGTAATGAGATAAACATAGCTCTAGGGAGGGAGCCTGCCTGCTCCAGGATACAGTGCAGTTAGCAGCATCGTGATACTCTGCAAGAGCGCGCTGGGGATTGCGCTCGGCTGCCGGCTGGCCTGGGGCGCCGGCAGTGATTGCAACAGCCCTGGGGGAAGGAGCTCCAAGGAAATGTTTAACTGGAGCTTTCCAGAGGATGTTCTGCTAAAAGGAGAGCAGCCATCAGCATGGAGGGATGGCACTGCAGCTGTGCAGGCGCTGCACTGTAACCTGTGCCAGCTGCCACCGTGTCACTGGCGGGTGGCTCCCGGTGGCTGGAGCATGTGCCAGTGTGCTCTGCAAGGCTCCCTGTTCTGACCAGGTGGCACATCTTGGTGCCTGTCCCACGTGGGGCCAGAGCCCAGGCCCCACACAGCCCTCGGCAGGACAGGGCACAGATGGGTCTCCCTCACAAAGCCCTGAAATCCACTTGGTGTCGAAAGCCAATTAGCTCAGGGAGGGCTACGTGAGGACGTGGCAGCACAGCCGCCCTGTCCTGTTCCACTGTGCTCACCCCAGGGAGCTGTGCAGGAGCCTCAGCTGACCTGTGCTGAAGGGAAGGAGGGGAAGGAGGTCTGTCAGGCTGCTGCTGGCACAGAGGGGCTCAGCAGCCGGGAGCTTTGGGCTGGGCTGCGTACCTGGCTGTGGAGGAGCCGCAGGCAGGCTGCCGGCTCAGCATCTGCCTCACCTCTGCTGCCACGACACATGAATGTGGCCTGTGCCCTCATGGGATGAACTCTGGGAGAGTCAGAGGTGTGAAGCCAGAGGCAGAGTCCAGACCCACAGAGCTGGGTGCAGGACATGCCATTGCAGCCTGTGCTCCCTCCCATGGTGTTGGGGTAGCTGAGGGTGGGTGCTGGGACAGTTTTGCTGTGTTTCTGTGTGCTGCACCACAGGCGTGAGAAACGAGGGCCACTGCCCCCCATCCAACCCTGACAGGGACCCGCTGGCATCTGGAGGAACAACTGTGGGTTTTCTTTTCTCGTTTCAGACGGAAAAGGCGTAACTTCAGTAAACAAGCCACAGAAATCTTGAATGAGTATTTTTACTCCCACCTCAGTAACCCCTACCCCAGTGAAGAAGCCAAAGAAGAGCTGGCAAAGAAATGCAGCATCACGGTATCGCAGGTGAGCAGCGAGGGGAGCAGGTCCTGGCCTCCTGCACCCCACAGTGTGTCAACCTCCCAGCTCCCCTTGTGATGCTGCCACCTCTCTCCAGGCTCTGGAAGGTGGTTCCAGTGGAGCCAAGCAGTACAGAGCAGGTCCTGCCCAAAGCACCTCTGTCATCCCTTCAGATTTGTGTGTTGCCTGTGATGAGGTTTGCAGGGTGATGGACGTGGCTGAGCTCTGCAGCCATTGTGCCACGGCGGCTGGGGCTCTGCTGGGGCACAAAGGTGTGTGTACAGAGAGGAAGAGAAAAATAAAAAGGCAACAAGGTCAGCACCCTACTTCACGTCAGCTTTCTCTCTGTGCAGCAGTGCAGTTCCTGGCTGAGCCTGGCTCTGCTCTGAATTTGTTACAGCTGACCATGGTTTCAGGGGAAGGCAGTTTACTGACAAATGTAAAATCTGTCTTTATAGATCAGAATTTCTTTGATTGCTTAAAGTTATTTTTCTAAGCCAGCCAGAAATTCAGCCTCTTGCTAAGCTGAAGAGTGGCTTCTGTGTAGCAAAACTGCATTAGGCAGATTTGCTCTTTTTACCACATATAACAGCTGTTCCTGTGAAGTTAGTGCAAGAAAACGAGCATCTCCCCAGTCAGGAGCACCATCGTTGGCTGCAGCTGCTTTCTGTGTGGGCCGAAGTACACACAGAGCTCGGACTGATGTCTCGCAGTGGTGCTTAGGCCGGTGACACCATCGAGCCTTCCCTCACCAGGCAGCTTCAAAAGCAAAGCACTCTGTATTTCTTGTGGCCTGTATGATAGAAACCCCAATTACTCCCACACAAATCTGGCTCATACAGCTCGGGGAAGGTTGAACTTGGGTAGCAGAGAAGTGCCTTGGCAGTTTCCAAGTTTTCCAGCCACCCCCTTCCTGTTGTGAGGGCCTGTGTGCTGGCTCCTCCTTGCTCCCTCAGCTCCCTTATCAATATTTCAGGTCCTTGAGAGGAGCAGTGCCTGCGGCACATATGTTAACTATTAATGATCACAGGCTGCACTATTGGCATTATTAGCAATGCAACCTTTAGCTTTATAATTAAGACCTGAGTTGAGATTTACTTTATAGCTCTCCATTGAATGCATGAAAAATTCAGGCACTTTATTGAAGTCTTTCAAATGAAAGGCTGCCCAGCTCTCCCGGATTTGGAACTACTTGACTTTGGATGCACCCACAGTACCAACATTGGCAGAACTGCCTCAGGACACGTGCGTGTGCCCTCCTCTCTCCTTGCCTGTTCCTCGGCACACAGCACGTACCGCTCTCCAAGCAGGGTGAGAAGTGCCTGGTGCCAGGGGAAGGTACAGGGTGGAGATGGGGACAGTTTCTCCCAGTCCATTTACAAATGGCTGTGGTGATGGGCAGGAATTTTTTGAGGGAAATTCAGCATGCAACTTGTTCCCTCCCACATTGCTCCTTCATCACTGTTAGCATCACACAGGTCAGTGCAGCCCCGGCGGGTGCAGGGCAGCTGTGGTGGCTGCTGGGCTGCTCTCCCACGCCCTCAGGCATCCCTGTGGCTGCTGGGGATGCCTGGAACCAGCCAAACAGCACGAGAGCATGAGTGCCAGGACACTGTGGGCTGCAGCTGGTTTCAGTCTTTGCCGTGATGGTTTGTGGCAATTCCTTCAGTAAGTGGTGTCCGGAAATCTTCCATGTGATCTGAGGCAGCCTGCCGTGTAGTTAGGAGAGGCCACACCATCAACACCAACTTGAAGGAACCAAAAGTTCTTCAGCTTTGGAAAAATGTAACTGGGGGAGATGACATGGGAAAGAGCCCACCAGACCTGCTGAGGAGCTGTTCCCTGCACACCCAGCAGTGAGTTGGGCCTGGCAGGGAAGGGGTTAGTGATCCCACCGAGTGGACAGATAAAAAACCAGATCTAGATAAGGCTGAAGTGACTAAAGGAAATGAGATGGAACATTTGAGATGCCATAACTGATTGCTTCTAGTGCTAATAGATCTGATTTCTTTCTTAATTGATTGTTTGATAAGATTTAATGTATATGCTGTAGAATGAAGTAAAAGGCAGGCAGATGGTCCAACAACACGGCAGCGGCAGAGAGCCTGTGACAGGAATATAGGTTTGTCTCTTTAATATTTGATACAGGCATGAATTAGTTGTTTCTTGAATCCATTAGGAAGCCTGAGTGAGCGATGGGAGGAGCTGCACTGTGTGCTCCGTGCGCCGTGTCCAGCATCCTCAGCCTTGCTGGGTGACATTGCCAGCCTGGAGCAAGGGCACCAGGGACACAGGGCTGGGGCCTTGGCAAGGGCTAGAGCTTCACTCTGGCAAGGTGTTAAAAATGGCTTGGAAAACCTCAGGATGATATGGGAAAGCCTGGAAATGGGGCCATGTATCATCTAATGGGAGAGGAGCATTTGTGAGAGAGAGGGAGTGCCTGTGATCAGCTGGTTGCTTGAGTTCCTGATGGATCTGCTGTCAAAGCTAGAGAACATGAATACTGTGGATATCCAAATCTTTGATTTCCAAAGGCACTTCCAAAGGCCTCATGGGGGTACTGCAGGGTTAGTTGGTATTTTCTAGGTCAAACTGGGCTGGAGTTGTCTTTCCTTGTACTGAAAAGGGTATCTATTTTTGAGGCCATGTAGCAGAAAAGCTGTGAGCAGGCACTGTGGAGCAGCCCCGCACACGCTGCTCTGGTGGCTGGCAGCAGAAGTAGGAAGATGCAGTCCAGGACTCAGGGAATTGAGCAGTCATTGAAACCCTGGCAGGAGCAGCCTCGCAGGGGACAAGCAATGGCATCCAAGTGAGTGACTGAGCTACACCTTCCTCAGGGCTTTCCTGGAAAATCTCTAAGCGTGTGTCTTTCCGGCCTTGACCAAGCGCCCCTCGGACCTTGCTGTGTCTGGCACTGTGTCCCATTTACCTCCCATGCTGCAAATGCCCTGAAGGAGCAAAGAGCTGGAAGAAATAAATAATGTTAATGGGTGGCTTCCCAAACTCCTCGGACTGGTGGCTCGGCTTTGATGAAGAGACTTTGTCCCTTCCCTGGCTGAGCCAGGCTCCTCCATAGCCTCTCCTAGAGATGATCCAGGGTGTTTTTCTCTTGTACTGTCAGTGCCTTGTAAGTGCTGGGGGCAGAACATTTTCTCCCTCAGACACTTAATTAGTGAGTGTTTTGGGTCATCCTCCCCCCAGATTAAGTTGCTCACTGGAAATCTTGCTGCCATGGCACTTTACCGAGCTGCAGAGAAAACTGTCTCCCAGAACCGTTTCGTTGCAGATGGGAGATCAGTGGTTTCAGTTTTGATATTGGTGTTTAAAATAATATGTAAAGAAGGCTTTTTAAGAAAAGCATAAAGACAAACTGTTCAGATGAACACCTCACACGGTTTCATTTTTAAGAATATGGAAAAGGTAATTCTGGGGGAAAAAGTGTCCTTAGCAGTGAACATTGCTGTAATTTAGAGCTACCCCATCAGCACATGTTGGAGGGAGATAAACTGTGTCATCTGTTCTCCCCTACCATGGCTGCGAGGCTGATGTTTTTTACTTTTGCAGATGAGCCTCTTTCAGGGTGTCGTGAACGACCATCAGTCCATCACAGGGGCTGGAGAGAGGGCACAGCCAGTGCTGAGAGCGTGGCAGTGGAGTACAGCAATAACATCTTTCACTGCTTCAAACAAAAGAAGGATGTGGTTGACAAGGGAATATTTTTAACATTCTTTCAAAGAAAGGATGCAGGAGCTGGTTTCCAGCACCCCTCTGGTCCCTGCTGCTTCCGAGTCTGTTTCTGTGAGCAGGTTGACAGGGAGGGCCATGTATAGAGGGGCTCTTACCCCTGGACTTCATGTGGGAAGCAAGGGAAAAAAAGCTGCAGCATAATGAAATAGTTCTAGAGGTAAAAATTCTTGGGTTTAGATCATGGACCATAACTGTGCCAGACTGATTTTCAGCATTTTCTGGTTTGTGCCATTTTTTAGGTGTGGAACGTAAACTGTGTGCTACAAACATGGAAACACAATGGAAAGATTTCTGTGATCCGGGAATCTGTAGTTCCCTAATTCCAACAGCGATGATCTTGTGTCAACTGCATCTTTGCAGAATGAGCACTGATTTATCCCAGGAAATCAGCCACTGTGGAGACACAAGGCAGGCCTGCCCCATCCCAAATCCCACATTAGGCATCTTGATGATTTCAGTAATAATTTATTGTCTTTTTATTTAACATTGCAATTAACATGATAAATAAGTGCAACAGTATTGTTTGAAATGTAATATACAATTAAGCCCAATTAATTAATTGGCCTTCAATGATCAGGAGGAGAAAGATGTTCATTGTTTTTTTTATGTGAAGAGATACTTTGTTTTAATGAAAAATGTGTTGTGAGTCAGCTTGTGATGGAGAGGACTTCCATGTTTAGGGTGAGCGTAGGGCCGGGCGAGGAGCCGGGTCCCGGGGCTGACGGGGGTCCAGCAGCTGCATCCTGGTCATCCCTGGGGTGCCAGTGGCACAAGCAGGGCAAGGTGTGCTCCAGTTGGGCAGGGATCCTAAATCCTGCCTGGCACAGCCCACGGGAGCAGTGCCCCAGCCCTCCTGGCCGGGTCCAGCTGCCCGTGTCAGCCCGGCTGTGGCCACAGCCCTGCATGTTCCCATGTGTCCCCAGGCCGGGGCCCTGCACTGACCTGTGTCCTGGGAGCACGGAGAGTCCTTGGGCAGAGGGAGTGGGGTGGTGACTGCAGCTGCCCCCGGGAGCTGTGGCTCCTCCAGCAGCCCCCATGCTGTGCTCTGCTGCAGCACAGGGTGTGCTTTGCTCAGGAAGAGTTGAACATTTGTGGATATTCCTGTGGCTGTGGTGTGCGGGTTAAACATAACGTACGAGCGCTGCTCCTCTCATTGCTTCCAATTAAACCTTGCTTGTTAGTTTAACCTCTAGGTAATCCCATCAAACAATTGATGTCAAGGAAACACTGCCCACAGTGGCTCTGGATGAGTGGCCATTAATTTTAATTGCCTTGATATTAAAGATTAAGAAGTATTGGGACTAGCAGAATGAAAACGATCTGATGTCAAGCAAATCCACGCATTGAGGCTTCCCCAGGCTGCTGGTGATATTAAAATTTTACTGTGAGAATTAAATAAACCTTTATTAGTGATGGCTGTTGTTTGATTGGTCCAGGGGCGTGCATAAACAGAGGGGTCTTGCACATATCCGTGGACAATACGGTTGATGTGCAGAGATTCCTCAATTATGATACTGTTAATAAAGCATAATCTGATTGTACACAATAATTATTTGCTGGGTTTCATTAATGTATTATTGCTTCTGTGACTGACAAGGTGATATTAAGTGCAATATATAGAATACAGTGGAGTATTATCTGGGGAGCAGGATGTATAAGGTGCCTTCTGTGCTACCAGCAAAAGCTAGAGGCTTTCCATTAATTGTGGTTAAACAAAAGCTGCACTGCATCAAATACAGAAGGATTTGCCTCCTGCCTCAGCAGGGTCCTGTACTGGGCACTGGGACAGGACCTCAGCCCCTGCCATGCCCTGCAGCTGGGTGATAATTGTGGGGCTGTTACTGGTCCCTTCCCCTTTACTGCTGGATTGTTGCAGTTGTTTTGTGTCTCTGCCATGATGGCTGTTGTCCGTGTTCCAAACTGCGTTTGTTATTTAGGTGCTCTGTTACAGCAGCTGAAGTTAAACAAAGCCCCTGAGCAAGATTGTACGAACTTTCCTGAGCGGCTCCAGCCGTGACCCCTGCGTGGGTTAATAGTCGGTGCCCCGGGAGCCAGCTTGGCTTCAGTACAGCATCTTCAAAGGGACATGACAAAGTGACTTTTCAGCCATTATTGATTTATATGATCCCTTTCATTTTCAGCCAACCAAACACGATTCTGTGAGTGGGCTGCCAAGGTTGTTCCAGCCCAAAAATAAAGAACAATTGCTCTCGCTGCCTGCTTGCCCTCGCTGAACCAGACCTTGGTCCTCCATGAGCAGCTTTTGGGGTCTTGCAACAGTTTTGTTGACAAATGGCCCATGGTAGTAGGAGACAATGGTGTGCTCAGTGGCAAGCTCCAGGATACGTGTTGTTGTCAGAGTCACCCGTTGTGCCTCAGTTTACCAACAGAGCAGTGGAGCCAGATGTTGCTCACATCCATAGTGGTGTTTAACTCATCCTGGGTTAGTGCTGAGCAGATACAGGTTGGGGTCTGGGGCACACGTTTGCTGGTCCAAACATGACATCTCGAAAACATCCTGCCCTTCCAAGCCAAGCGCTTCGTGTCCCTCACCCTTCCCACCTCTCTCCACTGCAGGTGTCCAACTGGTTTGGCAATAAGAGAATCAGGTACAAGAAGAACATTGGGAAGTTCCAGGAAGAAGCCAATCTCTACGCAGCAAAGACGGCTGTGACCGCAGCGCACGCCGTGGCCGCGGCTGTCCAGAACAACCAGACCAACTCCCCCACCACACCAAATTCTGGTACGTACCCATCTGATGTGTTTGAGCATCCCAAAGGGCCGTCTGTCACCAAGGGCCCCCGATGGAGCCCTAGTGGGCTCAGTTGGGATGAGGAGGATGCAGCTCCTCAGCAGCCCTAATTGTGGCACAGGGAGTGGTGCCAAGCCCAAGGACCTCCAGGCTGGACCACAGGGGCCGAGCACTGCCGTGGGGGGCCCCAGGAGTTCCACAGCAGAGCTCCCACAGTCGTACAGGAGAGCGGAGTGGGGCCCATGTAATTCCCACAGTGGGAACGGCTGCCTGGCTCAGGCTTCTGGCACCTTCTTTGTTTCTGTAGATATTTTAAGCTTTTTCTCATTCACTGAAAAGAACATAAAATAGGGCAGAGCTCCAAGTCTGGTTTTGTAGAACTGTTAAATTTATTGTCAAGATAAGAACAAAATAGAGGAATATTTTAGCATGCGCTAATTAGAGTTTAAACTCTGAATTGCTTGAAGTGGAGTGGATGTTATAAATAGAAATCTAAGGATGCAACTTTATTTTGGAGTTGTTCTACCACATGTTCTGCTGCAGTATTTAAGCATCATCTCGCTGGTGTTTTGATGACATTTTGCAAGTCTGAGCACTGCATTAGCCAGGGAATTTGTGAGGGAGGAGTCACCTCCTGGGGCTCCAGGGGCAAAGGTTGCCACAAGCACAGATGTGTCTGACACTACTTGCAGTCGAGTTTTGCTGCAACTTAACTATAAACAACTTTTAAAGGGGATGGAGATCCATGGGGAAAAAAAGACTTTAACCAAAAGGAAGTAAGAAAAAGGTTCCTCCTCTGACGGTAATAAACTGGATAATTGGGAACTACCAGCCATTTCCTTTGGAAGGAGACACAAAGCACAGGCTCAAAATGAGTGTTTGGCAATGGCACCTCACGATGGAGTGATCCAGTGGGGGAAAGCTCCAGGATGGGAACTTACTGTTGTGCAGGCGGCTGTTCCAGAGGGAAGAGCTGCCCTGGGTGGCTGGGGCTGCCAGGCTTGCCCAGCATGGTGCTCCTGCAGGGCTGAGAGCTGGGGCAGCCCCGTGGGACGAGCCGCTGTGAGGGCCCCGCGGCCGCGCTCCCCCTCTGCTGAGCCCTGCCTGTCCTCTCTTCTCCTGCTGCTTCTCCTTCCCTTGCCCTCAGGTCCTGGGGTTATGTTTTTGCAGCTCTCTGTTATTCAGCTACCTAACTCTTTCCTTTCCAGGTTCTTCTGGTTCTTTTAACCTCCCAAATTCTGGGGACATGTTCATGAACATGCAGAGTCTGAATGGGGATTCTTACCAGGGGTCCCAAGTCGGAGCCAATGTGCAGTCACAGGTAGGAGAAATGCCCCCAGCAGGGCCTTTCTGGCAGGGTAGGGTTTGGGCTAAAAATTCCACCTTACTCTGGCTCTATTAACTGGTCTGGGCCTCGCTGCAGAGAGGAGGCTGCATATTTCTGGATGTGGCCTATTCTTACCCTGGCACTGAATTTCACAAATATAAAGGAAAGAGTGATTTTTTTCTGATTGAAATTTTAAGCTTTGTGAATGCATTCGGCTCTGGCTTGAGCTCATGGAATGGGATTGGGTGTGTCTGACTTCCATGGACACTGTAAATCCAGTGAAAGTTTCTTTCTTTTTTTCCTTTCTTTCCCCTTCTGCCCCCTTTTTTCAAAACAAAAACAACCCACCTTTCTTTCATTTATCGGACAAACTTTTATTTTTCAATTCATTCATCTATTTATTTATTTGTTTAAATGTCAGAATGCATCTGAAAGGGCTATTACAATACATCTGATTGTCAGTCACTGTTCCAGTCCTTTCAGAAGGGCTGGCTCCATGGTTTCTGTGCTGTGTACACACCATCATCTCCTCCATACATGCAAGCACAGACAGGCGCGTGAACATTCCCAGCACTTTGCAGACACTTGGGAAGGAGCTGCGGGCCACGGTGCTGGGAGGAAGTTGTGTTTGGTGGTGTGAGAAGCAGAGATGTATGGGCTGTAATGAGCGTGGATTGGTTGAAATTCTGCCAGTCAGTCTTGATTGATAAATTTGCCTTTCATAGAAGATGCTAAACCCTTTTGGCTCACATAATTCAAAATGTTACCTATTGTAAGTGATGATGTTTTAATAGATTTGGAATGATGAATCCTGTCTCCCCTCGCTTTAAGGTGGATACCCTGCGTCATGTTATCAATCAGACGGGAGGATACAATGATGGCTTGGGAGGAAATTCACTGTACAGTCCACATAATTTAAATGTGAGTACCCGGGGGAACAGTGGTTTGGAGAGCCATAAGCGCAGTGGCAGGTAAATGCAGTCATTAATACCTGTATTAATTGCTCTTTCAATAGTGTTGTTTAATATCACATCTTTGGGGATGAACCACAGAACAGCTCTTGGTGCTGCTGTAAGGCTTGTTAGTGTAAGAAGAGAGAAATTGCAGAGCTGTGACTATAAACAATTTGAATTTTTATATGTTTCACCTTATGAGTTAAAAGTTAACAGCCTTGGGGAGGCTCCCTGGCCCAACAGCTGGACAGAGACTCTGCTGGGCTGTTCCCACCTGTGTCAGGCACCAGCACCGGCTCTGATGGGCTTGGATACACCTTTGGCCATTTAAAGGGTGCCCATTTTTCCTGTGTTTGAGAAGTGCCTTTGGCCCTATTACTCCAAATGGCAGCAAGCAGTAAGTCTGGCAAACAGATGCCAGTAAATCGAGGGATTATGGGCTTGATGGTGATAGGTGCCAAATTCCTCCCGCTGGCCGTGAGCGATGGGATGTGACAGTGCCCGGGCTGGGCCTGAGGCTGCGCGAAAGGCGCCGGGATAAACAAACACGGAGATCTGTTCTTCCTTTGGCATGGGAGCCCAGGCTGGAACACTCCACACGGAGATCTGTTCTTCCTTTGGCATGGGAGCCCAGGCTGGAACACTCCACACGGAGATCTGTTCTTCCTTTGGCATGGGAGCCCAGGCTGGAACACTCCACACGGAGATCTGTTCTTCCTTTGGCATGGGAGCCCAGGCTGGAACACTCCACACGGAGATCTGTTCTTCCTTTGGCATGGGAGCCCAGGCTGGAACACTCCACACGGAGATCTGTTCTTCCTTTGGCATGGGAGCCCAGGCTGGAACACTCCACACGGAGATCTGTTCTTCCTTTGGCATGGGAGCCCAGGCTGGAACACCCCTGGGAGCAGCCTCTCGGCGAGGGCTCCAAGGCAGAGCCTGCTCATCCCTCATTCCCAGCTCGCTTCTCCCAGTTACAGCTGCAACCATTAATGCTTTAATTTTTTTTTAATGTTTCATATTTGCTTGAGAAGTGACTTTTCTTTGTTTTCCTTCATATTAATGGACTCTCAAATTACTGTAGAGAATTCCTTGTCCAGAGACCCTCTCCCCCATCCTGGGGTTCACCCTGGTGTTTCCCAGATGCTGTGGATTGTGCTGTGGGTGCTGAGCAGCCTCAGGAACCCATGGAGAAGGGAAATGGGGACACCCAGGGTGAGCTGCTGCAGCCACAGGGAGGGGGAGGCTTCCCCCCGTTTTGGGTTGCCACTTGCCATGAGAGTAAATATTAATGATTTAAAATGTGATTGAAGATGTTCAATTGTAAAGGGAAAAAAGTACCATTAAATACTCAAATCTTTTACATTTGAAATGTCAAATCTTTCTTTTTGGGTTTATAAATAACTCATAATAACCCACAACAAACCATATAAAAAGCCTTTTAGTTGCATTTCTCCTTTTTCATTTAAGTGTTTTGAAATGCTTCAGAGAATTTGCGATATCCTTATCAACATGATAAAATATGAAACTGTGATTGCCTGCAGCATTTTACAGACATGAATTCCATCTTCACTGATGAGGCCTGATAAGGCGCTGTTGTATAATACAGTGCATAATCTCAAACCACCAGAGTAAGGATTAATTTATTTGAAAAAAAGAATGCTTGCTGACAACCTCTCCTCCAGCTGCCAAGCTGAGTAAAAATATTGTACATTTGTTGTTTATAAATTTGGATAAAAGAGGAATGATGTTTACTTCAGATGGAATATCTTTAGACTCATATCTGCACAAGAGTTTTTCTTTCCCTAAGTAGGTTCTCGTATCTTTACAAAATAAAAACCCGCGGTGCCTCCACATTCAGAGCAGGCTTTGTGCCTGTTCAGTCTGTCTGAGCAGCGCAGGGGTGTTGGGAGGGTTCAGCCTTGGGGTCGTGCAGGTTGGTGTTGCTGTTAATTTTGCTTAAGGGTTTGTCAGGATAAAGCTGCTCTGTTTGCTGTTTCGTCTGCAGAGGAGATAATTACCGAGGCTGCTCTCCCCCGGTGCAGCCGTGCAGCGTTGGCTTGTTGTGATAGATGAACAGTGTTCCTAGCGTGGAACCAGGCCGGGTGTGAGGTTTAAGGGGTGACAGCCGGGGGCCCCCTGCACGTCCCCGTGGTGTCCCCCGGCCCAGGGCACTGGCCCGGCCGTGGATGGTCCCGGTCCCGGAGCACCACGAGCACATTTCCCCGCTAACCTTTCCCTGCCAGGGCCGGGGGCTCCGGGGCGGCTCTCGCGGGCGCTGCAGAGGCCTCCCCGTCACTTCCACTCAGCGTCCCCCAACTCACGAGCCCCGCACCTCCCTCTTCTTGACTGACATAAAAATATGTAGCGACAAGCTGTCTGCCACAGCCGAAATCTGATCAGACATTGATTCCAGCAATTGCCTCGATTGGCCGAGACATAAGGCAAATTTGTTCCTGAGCGCTGCTCGTGCTGATGCAGGTCTGAGGCGGGAGGGCCGGCGGCGCAGGCACGGAGCAGGGCTGGAATGGGGCTGCCTCTGGAGATAATGGAAAACCCATCCAAAGGGCCCCTTTCCGCCCCGCAGACCCACGCTGGGGAGCTGGGGGAGCCTGTGCAGGGAGCCGGGTGGGGCAGCTCCGCGGAGGGTCCGGCGGGGAAGGGCCATTCCGAACTTTGGGAAGCAAGGGGAGATGCAGGGGTTAAACGTGGATTGCCCCAGGCTTGTCTTCTCAGGGGAAAAAGCTGAAGTGCTGGTGAAGGGATGTTCCTCATTAGAGCACGGATGGTCTCTGCAGAAATTCCACAGTCCTGATTGCAGCCAACATCTGGCTGAACGCTCCTGCTTTCCCTGCTCATCCCACATCCCACACCTTACGCCGCCGCCAGCACAGATCCTGCAGCCAGAGGGAGTGCAGGAAAATCCCCTTCCCGGAGCATCTCCCCGAGCCCCCGGGCTGGCCAGCCCCACACTCGCAGTGTACGGTGTAATTAATATGTGCAATGGTATCAATTGACTTGTTTTTGCCTTTGCAGGCTAATGGAGGCTGGCAGGACGCAACCACTCCATCTTCTGTGACTTCCCCTACAGAAGGGCCGGGAAGTGTGCACTCGGATACCTCTAACTAATCTCCTAGCAACACTTTTTCCCTGAGCTGAGATGCCTTGATTAGCGCATTCAGAGTCGCAGGAGAAAAAGGAAAGAGTTTTTTGTAGCCAACCACCTACAGCTTTACTGTAAAACCTTGTCTTATTAGAAAACTTGGTAAATCTGTTTTTTAAAGGTATCATAATCATTTGTATTTATACTTAAAACACACAATGTTAAAAAGCACTTTATCCAATTAGGCCAAGATTTAGCATTGTTTATAGCCCTGTAACTATTTTATCATAATTTATTATCAGCAGTTTTAACGATGTTGGTCTAACAGTTGCCAATTACTTGGCCTTAAGGGTAAAAGTACAGGACAAGCTTAACCTCAGTAGCAAGAGCAGACACAAAGAACCTCCTCACCCAAATTTAACTGTGTGCATATTTCCATGGGAAGTTGACAGGAATTGCAGACTTTGATTGTGTTTCATCTTTTCATATCTCTCACAAAGCTGGAATAAAAAGAGCTGTTCGGTTATTTCGGTTAACAATGGTTGTGTTTAAGAATCCTTATTCGTCACATTTTTGTTGTGATCTATTGTCTTACAAATTAGATTGGAAACCAGGATCATCTTTTCTTGCTAAAGCCCCCCTGGACCCCGAGTCTCCTTTCTGTACCCCGACAGGACGCAGGTTGTTCTTGGGAGATGACGACTCTTGCTGCTGGTCTCTGTGCACGCCACGACCCGGGGTTTTACAGTACGAGCTGGATGCTGCCACGCCTGCCAAGGGCTGGTGCCTCTGCTTGGCAGCAAAACACAAACAAAGGAAAAGGAAAGGAAAAAGCACCGTGATATGGAGTGTTGTACATAGTGTAGCAAAAGAGTATTTATACATCTCACCAATCAAACACAGCTTTATTACCTCATGCGAACTCATACAAACCAATAGACTTTCAACATGTTCTGTAGCTTAGAGTGCTCACTTACTACCTCTGAACGATACTCACGCTGTAGTTTGTCTCTTTCTTATCTTTTTGCATCTTGTAATTAACTCTTTGTTTCCCCACGAAATGTAATGTACATTGTAATCTCCTACGAATCAGGGTTGCCTTGGCAACTGCTAAAGAAACGGAAGTGGAAACATGGGGTCTTAGGTTGGACACAAAACAGTGCAACTGTTGTAAATACTGAGAAGCATTTTGAATGTTCTTCATCTTGTTACTAATCCACGCAAAAACCAACAACTAATTGTAATGCATACAGACTTCAGTATTCGGTACTGTACATCCCCCTCGGTCGCAGGGGCCCTTTCTCTCTCTCTTTTGTATTGTATGCGATTCTGAAACTGATTGAGTCATGAAAATAATTTGTGGCAGTGATTCTAATGTATTAAACCGTTTCGTGTTACTTTCTAACTGGATTACACCCTGGATTGAAAAGTCTTCCTCGTGGTAGTTATATGTAGTTTCAAACATGAATAAACTTTTTGCTTTCATGATCGAACGTTGACGTTATTTCTTCCTGCTCAGTTCAAGTCAGCCCGAAGAGATGTGTCAGCCTCCAGAAGAGCGAGCTGGGCATGGAGCAGGAGCTGAGCATCTCTTTAAACACCAGCAGGTCCTTGTGTCCTCTTGCCCGGAGAGCATTGGAAATCCTGGGAGAGGCACGTCCTGGGCAGAGGCTTCCACCCACCAGCCCCTGCCTCCCCTGCCACCCTGCTCTGCTCAGGAGCTACAAATCAAGTGGAGGCGAAGGAAGGGGTCAGGCCTTTAGATGAGTTTAAAAACCATCATCATATTCACTCTTAATTACCATTTTTATTTAACATTAACTTTGGAGCTACAGCCTCAGCTAGCAAGTCTAATGTGATTATAAAAATATTTTTCTTTATTAAAAAAACTTTTTTGGAAGGACGTATATATATAAATGCTAATTTTAAGTCTTTTTAATAAAGTAAAGGTCAATAACAGGTAATAGCCTATTTACCATATCTCAAGGAAATTGACTCACAGGAAATCAAATTAACGTTAATCACTTGCAGCAAATGGTCTTTGATAAATATAACTACTCACTACTTGGGTTAGTGCAGTGAGGCAGGAGGAGCTCACCACTGCCAGCCCTGCCGGGCTGGAGCCACAGCTTGGCTGGCTCTGAGGAGCCACTGGCCCTCACCTTCCCTTCTCTTCAGCTCTTCAAGCCTTCAGGTGTTGTTTTGGTGGCCGAATGATGATTTGCATGATTCAATGAGCTTGTGGTTCTGCTTTTCTTATCAACAATTCTTGTATCAGGTTATTTGGTCAAATACCTTTGTTCAGCGGCTCTCCGGCTGGGACTGTGGTGACTCTGCAGCCCATGCTCTCGTGCACCATTGCTGCTCTTGTTCGTGGAGCAGACTCGCCTCAGTCAGGTTTGGAATTGAACATTGCTTCTTCTGTTACAGGTGGTGCATTTAAATAAACAAATAACTAGATGTGCATTGCAAAGCCTTCGTCACCAGTTAACGAGAGCTGGGGCATGTGGGGACTGTGAACTGCTGAAGACTTCTGCGTGCTGAGGACAAAGCACCCAACAATTTGCATTTGCTAATGGAGCTCCCGAAATCCACGCACTCAGTGTTTGTGCTCCATCCCAATGGAAACGGTATTTTATATTTTAAATGTAAAGTATGTCAGTGGAGGCATAGTAGGCAGCGTAATGAACACTCAGACGTCCCTCATCTTGATCACATCTCTGCTGGCCACAGGCAAGGACCTGTCACACACTGAGGAGGTTCATAGGAAGGCCATCAACAACCTTTGGGCCGCCCTTGCCTGCCCCGCGCCCGCTGGGCATCATTAGCTGCTGCTTTACAGCATTAAGGCTTTGGGTCCCTTTGAATTACAAGTGCAATTTGGCCTTTCCTTATGTTGGAGAACAGACACGTGGCTCCACAGCAAATAATAAACATCTTATCCTTGAGGCCTGATCACTCATCAGGAAGGTTTACTGCCAGCACCAGTACTAGGATGAAGCTGCTGATGGTATATTGTGTTTCACCTGGTAGCTACACCCTGAAGGGCCATCGGAGCCTTGTGCAGAACAGCGACTCACGCCAGGGGAGGAGACCCTCTGCTCTCCCATCCTGCGACTGCTCAGCGGCACCATCCTTATTCCCTGTCCCCAGGGTTGAGCTGTTGGCACACGTGAGCCCTGCAACCGGAGCCATGGGGCCAGAAGAACAAAGCCCACCAGCCCTGTGGCCATGGCTCCCACCAGCCTTGGGAGGTGCCAGCCCAGAGACCCTGTGTGGAGCACGGCAGGAGCAAATGGAGGATTTGCAGCAGGTGCCAGGAATTGCCATCTCCTGTGCCTGGCACTGACCTGAGTAAGGTGCCTGTCACTGGGACAAGCGCGAGGGTGTCTGGAGGAGAGACCCACGGTGCTCCCCTGGGTACCACTCGACTGGCCACTTCTGGAACCAGCCCCAGCTCTGTCTGACCTGCCACACTTGGGGTGGAGCACAGTCACTGCTCTGGGGTGTCCTGAAGGAGGGCCCAGGAGAAGTCCAGCAGCCGGGGAGACATGGGGCCCGGCATTCTGGCAAAGGCACCAGGTTTGTGGCCTGCCATGGGAGCAGCCCACAGAGCCCCCCAAAGAACAGCAATCCTTCATGTGCCAACAGAGCAGCAGGTGATGAGCTCCTCTCCCTGCACCCGACTCCCTGTGTATCTGGCCTTGGATGCAACAAGGGATCCTCAGCCCAGGAAGGGAAGATTTGGGGAGATTGTGACCTTGGGGCATTGTGGGATCTGTACCCCTTGGGACTGGGGCAGTGGGGGCAGCTCTGCTGCCTTGGCACTCCGTGTGTGAGGCTGAGCTGTGCTGTGATCCCGCAGTGATGTGGCCACACATGAGCTGGGTGTGCCATGCCAGGGCCGATATCCGTGCCATGTATCTCCAATGTGATAAAAGTAACTGCAAGTAACTGAAGATGTTTCCAGTTTGTGTTAATAAAATACATCTTTTTAAAGAATGGAATTCTTCAAAGATTGGCAAATTTTATTTTATTTCATTAGCTTTAATGTCACTGCCATATGGACTGTGAAGAAAAGTGAACCATTAGATCACAGGGACTGAGTTATCAGCGTGACACAGAAAGCTCTGATACAATTGTTAAGGATAAACCCTGGAGTGATTTATTGCCTGCATTGTATTAGCCACAGAGGAGTTATGATATGCTCCCCATTCCTGTATCATATTAGGATTTTATTAGTCTAATATGACACGGTAATATAATATATGATTAGAATTCCCATCCAGTGATCCTTCCCTTGGTGGCAGAGGCAGGAGAAGGTTTTGTACTCAGCAGCTCCCTGGCCATCATGCCAGGGCGGAGGGGGTTACCTGGGATGGCACAGCAGCTGAACCAGCCTCTTGGCCTTCCCAGGTGGGATGTGGGGCCCCTTGTGTTCTCTGGGCACCCCGGGCTGCCCGTCTGCCACCGAATCTGTTTTCCCTGAAATATAAAGCCTCTGGTTCCTTCCTGCAGCTGAGAGAGCGAAGGATGGAGCCAGCATTACAATCCTTGCTGCCAGCCGAGCCCCGGGTCTGGGCTGTGTCCCGGCAGTACCTGGGAAATCAGCTGTGACGTGCCAGAGCACAGGCACCAGAGCTGTGCCAGAGCTGTGCCTGGTGTCCTGCAGCACCGGCAGAGCCCGTTTCCCTGGGCTTGGCACAGTGGGAGGAATGATGTTCACGGGGGGCTGGACGAAGGCTCTGTGTGCCCCAGCACGGAGGGGAGCCAGGGCTGTGCTCTCACTTTACTCAGCCTCTGGCTGCAGAGGCACTGACACACCACACTAATTGCTGTGCCTCATCACCACGTTCCCCTTGCCTCCACATCTCTCCCTGCATGACCCGACCCTCTGGAAACTCAACTTACCCAACAAATCCTGAAGACAAACTTTTCTTCAAAGTTTCCCTGGTGTCCCCATCCGTGTGTCTCCGAGCCCCCCGTTCCGCCTGGGAGCAGCTCGGAAGCAGACGCCGTTTGTAGCCTGGTTCTTGCCTCCAGCAGCAGCAGCAGGAGGAAGAAGTTCAAGCATGTCAGAGCGCTACTAGGTGCTAAATCCCAAAATCTATATCAAAGCCTATTTGATCATCTTCCTGTCATTGATATAATAAAAAGGATTAATTTATTGGAGACTGCCAAAACCCTCATGTGGCAACAAATTTAAGGATCGTGTTTACACAGGCTAATTAAACCCAATTACTTTCATTCCTTTCTGTGGTGCTAACGGGGGTGCTGACGTGTGTGCTGGTTCCCTGCCTACGTGAGCCCCTGTTCCTGGGGCGGGTGGGCACCCAGAGGCATCCCCAAGGAGCACAGCTCCAGGACAGGGACCCTCCCAGAGGGGAAGGGGCCCTTCTCCTCCTCCTCCCACTGCCCTGGCATCCTCAGCTCTCCGGGGATGCCACCTCTGGGAGGGATGTGGCACGTGGCCACCCCAGCCTGGACGAGGCTTCAGGAGAGCAGACGGGGCCGTTGCCCATGGTGGGAGATCACCTATTAATGCTGCTATTCCGATAATAAAAGGCTGCATTTTTTGTGGTAAAATTCAGCATAAAAAGCACGCGTCATTAAATATGGAAATCCAGAATTTTATTAGCAATCTGCTAGATCTGAACTGACGCCAATTAAACAAAAAAGATATCATTTATAAAAAGGCAGAGTTCAAGTTGTATTAAATATGAAATGCAATTTTCTGCTGGTTGTGATTTATTACCGTTGGTACATTGTTCAAAGAAGCATGTTATATTTCAATAGAGAAATATTGTTTATTCATTAATATTTTAAAACTTGCTTATTGCTGTGTATGACTCTCCTGCAGAACGAAACTTATGATTTAAAACATGAATTAATAAACACATTTGAAAGTGTTAGACAATATCATAACTGCTCATTTTTCATTTTACTGAGAGCGTATTAAACTTTTATAATTCTGTGTGTACTATTATTTTCCAAATAAAGGTATGGGCTCTAAATTGCTAATTTCAGGTACAGATGAGAGAAAGCAATAACAGATGTTGGGAATCAGTCACTATGTCCTGCTAACATGGGCTCTGTACGTTTGTTCTTACATTATTCACAAATGTCCTTCTCGGTGCTGCGGCCCCCTAAGAGGGTCCTGAGTGCTCCAAATACCTCTCCCAGCGGGACGTGAGGGTTCCACGTGCACCAGGCCAGGAGAGGATAGCGAGGGTTCCGGGTACTCTGGTGCTGTAGGGCTGTGTCACACGCTTAACACAAGGAAGCATTTGATGGAGGCTGACATCCTAAATGAGGCCGAAAATATTTCATACAAAATGTGATAAAGCAGTAATGATCCCAGAGGCCTCGGGTTATCTTGGTGATTACCTGCACCCACCACTTGAATCAGCAGCATTAAGGGGTCTGGACCCGATATGAGGATCCCTCGGAACTCATTAGTCCTGAGTACTTTATATAGACTCACCTCTCAGCTGCTTGATTCAAACTAACCTTTTTTGTATCTTAAAATCTGTGCTGCCGCAGCCTCACTGTATTACCATAACAATAACCAGTATTTCAATTTTAAGAACTCATTTTTCCTCAAATAGAAAGTGCCAATCAATTTAAAGAGCAGGAGAGGCACTGGAGCACAGGCAGGGCACGTGCGCTGGGGCCTCGCCCTCCTGCTCAGCCCGTTCCGGATGGGAAGCAGTTCTGGCACTGCAGTCCTTCCTCCTGGCTCTGCAGCACAGACTGGGCCAGGGGGATCCACCTCAGAACCTTTAATGGCAGGGGATGGGGAGCTGACCTTTGGAAGGCATCCCCAGCTGCTGTGGGGAAAGCTCAGGAGTGGGGTGTCCCCTGGGACTGGTGGAACACCCCTGCCCTGTCGCTCTGCCCATGGCTGGGTGGTGGCCAGAGCGGGGTGGGGGGTCCCTGAGGGTCCCCAGTCCCCAGTGGGGCAGAGGCAAGTCCCTGTGGCAGGTGCCTGAGCACCCCAGCAGTGCAGGGGCTCTGGCCAGGGGTCCGGGTTCACGTGGAGGGGTCCAGGACACGTGTTGGAGAGCAGGGCTGGGGGGTCCGGGCAGCTCCCGTGTCTGCTCCTCGTCTGGTCCGTGGTGGGGTGGTGGTGAGGGGCACTTTGTGTGACAGTGGCCCTCACACCTGACAGTTTATGTGAATTAACTATTCACCTCTTTATTGGGCAAGGCAAATTGGTGGAGCTTATTACTCCAAGCCAGTCAATTAATTAAAGTTCAGTGCTTAATCAAGTTGCAATGGTCATACACGGGGCACAGAGATTTCTCTCTCCTGAGCACCATGCTCAGAGGTTAAATGAAGCTGTGTACAGTGCTCAGTACTCTGTGTCCAATTCCTCCTCAAATTAGCCCCCACCTTGCCCCCACTGGCCTCAGGGCAGCAACCTGGGAACTGGTTCCTCTTGGTGGGCTCTGTGGTGAGCTCCAGACTGGGGGCTTTGCCCTGCCAAATCTGGGGCAGTCTTGAGAGGGGTGGGAGGTGCTGCTGAACACCCTGGAGTGCAGGGGCTGGGAAGTGTCCGTGCCACCCCCAAGAGACCCCAGCAACCCCAGCTCCTTGCTGGAGGGGGCACACAGGAGGCTTCACTTGGAAACCCACCTTCCCCCCCACCCTTGGCCAGGCAAAGAGCTGCAACAAAACCTGCTCCTGGTGCAGAGGGAATGGCTGTGGCAGGGGAAGGCTGAGCTCTGCAGGCACCAGGATGGCCGGGACAGGAGGGAACACAGCACAGAACTGCAGGTGTCCACCAAAAAATTGCCTTTCCAACAGGCCTGCCTGTGTGTTTCAGTGACTCTCCAGCCCATCCATAACTGGGAAGGAGATGCTGTCCAGCCACATGGGCTGCAGATTCAATTAGGTTTCTCTCTCCCAGAACGTGGCACGAGAAGCAATCTCTCTTTTTTGAAGAATGTAATAGCAGAGTGCAATGGAAATGCGTCAAAGAGACTCTGAGAACAGGATCCCTGCCTTAAATCTTGAAAAACAGTCAAGAAAAATATGTTGTTTACCTGAATTTGTTTTTCATAAGGTCTCCCAATGGATTAATAAACTAACCTTTCGTCTGCAAACACCTGGCCCCACAGGCCATCAATAACCAGCTGCACCTGCCCTGTCAACGGGCACTCCCCGGGAGAGGCAAATTGCAGGAGCCTAAATGGGAGTCACCAAAAAGGCCGTAACAGAGAGGGCACCCAGGGCTCTGCCCATTCCCAAGGCTCTCTGGCTCCACAAACATGGAGCTGGATTTGGCCCATGTCCCAGGTGTGGCCCTGACTGTAAGGCTGGGGCTCCTCAACTGGAGGGGGGCTGTCCTGTGGGACCACTGCCATGGCAGGGGGAGGCCCTGGCACGGCCCTGCCTCCATGGGGGTCTCGGGGGGACACAAAAGGGGCCAGGTGCCCCAGCAGCAGCTCCCTCCCACCGAGTGGGTCTGCAGGCTGCAGCCTGGCATCCCTTAATTGATTGATCAGCTCGGACTGTCAGCGCTTACAGAGATAATTCAATTTATAAAATCCTATTAAGTAGTGAAAGATTTTTTGATTGTTGAATTGTTTCCTATGTTGTGCAAGTCATTTTGGTCCCTCTCACTTGGAAATTTGCTTCCCATTGTGAGAGCTGGTGATGGAGCTGTTCCTCGTGGCCGGCTGATGCTCAGATGCTCCAAGTGTGGGTGAGTGCAGGACAGGGGCAGCTGGGGCAAAGGAGACACCCCAAGCTTAAGGCGTCCCAGTGTCCCAGGGCGTCCCAGTGTCCCAGGGTGTCCCAGTGTCCCGCGTTGCCCTGGCATGTGGAGCCGTCTCTGCAACTTTCCCGGGACTCCCATCCTGGACACAGGCAGGGGCTCCGGCAGCAGCTTCCCCCGCACCCCGCCCCGTCCCTCCCGCTGCTGTCCCTGGGCCGGAGCAGCCCCGGGACCCACGGGGGGGCTCAGCCCGGTCCCCCCGCCCTGCTGACCCCGCACACGGAGCCGGGCGGGGGGAAGCCCCGGGGCTGCCATATGGCAGCTGAACTTTGGTTCCCGTTTTCAGCTCTTTGTTTCCATCCCCCGCCCCCAACCTGATGCAAACTCCCCTCTCCGGTTTGTTTCCATAGAAATCCTCAGCTGTAAATCCTTAAGTAACTTTTTTTTTTATTTATAGTGTGCTATTAATGTCCTTTCAAGCCGAGGACTCCAGGAAATGAAATAATAGAAAAGGCACCACTTTGAAATGCATCCAGGCATTTATTGTTAGTAAGTGAAAAAGTAACATGAGCATTTAAAGAAAATATTGGCAGATAAATTGGGTTTTAAAGAAAATATAATTGGATATAATTTCTGCTTCATTCAGTTAAATATTTATTGTTTTATTGACTTATTTTCTTTTATTTATAATAAGAACCTTAAGCTGAAATTTAATTTTCTTGGTATAAATATACGTTTTCTCAGAAAATTTGGCATTTAAAAATGTTATCTCAGACATTAATGGCTTTGATAAAAGCAGGTGGCTTGTGCAAGGGTTTGGTTTAGATATTTCCAACTTCAGTAAATATGAAGTAGTCTCTGTAATCATCATTATAATAATAATTAGCATTATTCTAATTCATGGGCAGGGCTAATGGCAATGCATCCACATGGAAAATCAGTGCTTGCTGCATATTTGAGTTCTTCCCAGAGTTTTTGCTGAGTCCTACAGAATCTGAGCTTCTCCTCAGAGGATCCCTGCCCTGGGCACGGCTGGATGAGCTCCCTCCCCTTTGGGGCAAGGATGGAGCCTTCTCCCAGCCTGGGCTGGGCACAGAGGGCAGCCAGAGCTGGCAGCACCATTGGAGGCATTTCCATTATTCTCTCTGGGCAGGGTCAGCCACCAGGAGATGTCACCAAGAGGCTGCAGTGCCACCACCGCCGGTGGGACACGATCCCGGGCTCTCATGTGCCCCCCTGTGCCCCCCTGTGCCCACCTGCCCGAGGTGGCTGCTCAGGAAGTTCAGAGTTCTAACACAGGTGAGCTCCAGACATGGTCTCAAAGGACCTGCTCCCAGCCTGGGGGGTCTCAGGTGCTGGGGGTTCCTGCTCTCTGCTGCCAGGCAGTGATGACACATCCCTGGTGCTTTCAGGCATTGCCACAGCTCTCCTGCAGGTCTGTAATTCCAACCTGCAGGAGCTTCCAGCGGTGCAGCCTCTGCCTGAGCAGCAGGAGCTGTGTGCTGCCAGTGCCAGACTGGGTGGATGAATCCCTCTTCCTCCCCTGGGTGTTTGGGTGCTGTGTCTCCCTCTGGCCAGCAGTGCCCTCGCTGGGGTGGCAGTGCCTGAACTGCATCATCTTCCTGCAGCAAACAGAGCTATTTCCATGGCAATGGACTTCCCAAACTCTCCTCCAGGGATGAGGACCCTGGTCAGGCACTGGCCCGCACTGATAGGACACGGGGCTCCTGTGGGGTGGGAATACCAGTGCCCCCCAGAGCTGCCACCCTGCCACCACCACTTGGCTGCTCCTGAGATGGCCAATCTGGTGTCAGGGCTTGCTGGTTCTCAGGGCATCACGAGCTCTCCTGTCCCTGTGGGATGCAGCAGTGGGACACCCCCTGAGCGAGGGGCTGTGCTTGTCCTGGGCCTCCCAAAGGCAGCAGGGAGAGCTCAAGCCCCTTCCCCTGCCCTCTTAACCCCTCCAGTGGGATGACCAGGCACTGTGCTGGGGGGGATCTTTTCCCCATGACAGCGCTTGGTCACGAGGGCAGAGAACAGCCCAGCTCATCACAGGGATGCTGCCAAACCACCTCCAGATGTAAACAGTGTTTGGATTCAAACCAGTGCTCCAGAGGTGAAAGGCTGTGGGCTCCATTACCAGCCCCCAGAGTCACCCTGTCCCTCTGAAATATGTCACACACACTTCCAACCTTTCCCTTTTTATGGGCAGGTTTAACTGCAGCACAGAGCAGCTTATATCAACAACAGCGAAAAAATGTCCTGCAAGAGCAGGCCTGAAACGGTAAATATTTAACAGGTCCTTTCTGTCCTCTTCTTCTATGTATTAAAATAATTAGTTTAACAAAGAGGACTCTGTTCCCCTGTGTTTGAGCACGACGTGTCTGGTGCAGCAGCGCAGCTGTAATTCAGTCTCGGGCTCTGCTGGCATTTACACACAGCGCTCCTGCCGCTCCCCGGTTTATGGTGTCAGCAGAACATCTTGATTGAATTACAGCTCTGGAGCCGAGGATTATTCCAGATGTAGTTGAGTTGTAGGTATCTGTCTGTGCTTGTTTGGGGAGATAAACCCTCAGGAAAACCAGGAGACCAGATGTGGGATGGGCGCTCCTGGTCCCGCATGACACGGAGCTCTGGTGCACTCGCCTTGCCCAGGGCAGCTCTGGGCTCCTGTCCCCTGCCCCCCTGGCACCAGGGGGGCTCTTGGGCACTGGGGACCCCTCTGGTCCTTCTCTTTCTGAGAGGTGAGAGGAAATCCTGTCCTGCTCCACCACTGGCACATGCCGCTGGACATGGATGCTGAGAGAGAGCCACACCAGTTCAGCTCGTCCCTTAACTCCATTAAAACTCAAACCAGACTCTGGACAACAGGATGGGAGGGATGAGGGATTGGGAGGGGCGCAGGGTGTGCTGGTGGGAGGGAGGGCAGCCCTGGTCCCTGAGGACAGCACTGTCCACACGGTGTCTGATGTGTGGGAGGGGACAGGAGGGGACAGGGCTCTGCCTGCAGCACCTAGTGGCCTCTGCACGGGCTGTGAGGGGCTGTTGGTGCTCACAGCAGAAGGGTGGCAGGTTTCCCTTGTGTCCAGCATTTCTCACTGCATCTGCTGGGTGCTCCAAGCAGGGGCTGCTGGGGTCTCAGGCTGCAGGGACCATCTGTGCCCTTGGACACGGCAGGTTTTGGAAGTGCTGTGGCAGAAGGGCAGTGGTGATGCCTGGGGCTTCACTGCCCTGGCAGGAGAGAGGAGCACGTGCACAGGGAGCAGCACAGCTCCCATGCCAAGGATGTCCCAAGGGCTGTTGGGTGCTGGCACCATGTCCTGCCTTTGTCTGCACCCCTGTGCAGGCATGCCCGGGATGTGGTGGCACAGCCCTCCTCAGGCAACAGCGTAGGAATGCCCTTCCCCTAATTTGTCTTGTTAATCAGAGACAGCACATTGATCAGTCATGGTGAGAGCTGGAATAATTGCAGACTCAAAATAGCACTGATTTAAATCTTTCAGATGATAATCTTTCGCCTCGGAAATGCTTGTGCTGGCATAGCAGCAGGAGTGGGTTCCCAGAAAACCACTTCCTGGGAATGCCACGCAGGAAGGAGAGAGAGCAGTCAAGTGAGGCAAGCTGGCATTTCCAGTCTGGGTGTGGGCTCCAAGGCCCCACACTCCACAGAGACCCGGGCGGGACATGCAGCCCTGACCTGCCCAGAGCGGCTCTTGGGGACATCCTGCTCCAGCAGATCCCATGGGCTCCTGGCTCCGTGTGTTCCCAGCCCTGTCAGCCCCGGTGTGTGGGCACGGCTGCCCTCGCCCGTGTCAGCGCTGCCTCCGTGCCGGGGCTCCTCTCCCATCCGCAGTGCCGGCATTTCCAGCAGGATCTATATCTTTCCATAGGCAGTTTGTTTCATCACAGTAACATAATAATGTGCTGAGAAGAGCTCATAGTTGTGAATTAATGTTTAAAAGCTCTCACTTTTGGGTTGTTGAAATGAATGTTAATTTGACAAATGGCAGCCATTGGGATCGAGGCGGCATTAACATGGAAATCAGAGTTAACCTCCAGCGGGGCAGGCACAAGGTGAGAGGAGCAGCCGCCGCAGCCGCTGGAGTTTTTCACCTGATGCTCACCCTGTAAATACTGCCAGTGCCCAATCTATTTATAGAACTGTAATTTAAAGGCTAGTTCAGGGAAATCTGAATGACATCTCCTTAAGAGAAGCAATCGTGAGGTATCTTGGAATATGTCAGGCAGCTCTCTTGCTTTCTCTCTCAAAAATACTCATATGTCCACTAAATCAATTTGCTTTTCTCTTGTAACTGCATTTGCAGGGCCATTCTTTTCCATTTTCTGTCACTGTCACACGCTAATTCATGTCACTCTGCGGCGCAGGAGGGCCAGCCCTGCCCTGCAGCACAGCGCAGGCACAGCTCCCTCATCCCCCCAGACCTGCACCCCCCGACAGGCTGGCAGGAGCCTGGGGGGCTCGGGCTTCACACTGGGGATGAGGGTCCCACCCCAGGATGCTGCTCTGCTCCTCTGGGTCCAGGAATGAACCTCTGCAGAAACTGTCTGTGTGCCAGTACACCTCCAGATTATCCTCTGGGGGGGTGTTCCTAAGGATTTCCACAATTTTTTTTTTTTTATTTGCCTTTTTTGCATGGGTTTTGGCTTCAGTTTTCACTGAGGAGGAAGGAAGAGAATTTTCAAGTGGAAAAAAAAAAGCAGTGCCAAAACCCTGTACCCTGGGAAGAATTAGAGCAGAAAATCTAGGGAAAAAAATTTGGAGCTTAGGGCATTGGCTCTTGAGTGAAGACAGATCTCCTAACGGGACTCACACCCGAGTCACCCCAGTATAGGTGTGTTTGACTTGCCAGGCAAATGTCAATGGAAACAGGGCTCCAACAGCCACCAACCCCTTCCAGGAGGGAACATTTAACATGTCCCTTACCAAACAAGGAGAGCAGTCTCCCTCCATCCCCTCCACCTCTGGATTCTGCAGCTGGTGTTTTTAAAAGTGAGATGGAGAGGAGGCAGCAAACCAGAGGATTTCAACCCAAACACAGCAGCTTTGGTTTTGCAAATTGTTTAATGTTTTGAAATGTTCCTTACAACTCCAGACATAAATATTCAGACTTGCAGCTGGGAAACTTCCTTCCAAGTTGTTTTGTTTGTCAGGTTCAAGTAAAAATTTTCAGTTAAAAACTTTCTTTCCTTGACTCTTAATCTTTCCTGGCTAACAAATAGAAAAGAGGAAAAGAGAGCGAATTACATGACCTGTCTCTTTTTGTTTATTAAAAACTTCTTTCCAGCGACTGATTCTTACGGAAATATGGTTTCAATTTTCTCTTTGAATTGTGGATCAAGAAATGTTGCCAATACATATTTTTCTCTGTCAAAATTTCATTTAATCTGGAGTCTGTAGATGTCTTGAGAGCCATGTCTCCTCACTGGGTTATTACTGTGTGCACCTCTTGTCATGTTGGTTTTCAGCTGGAATCACGTTTGTTCCAGAAGGGTGTGCTGGTGCCAGCTCGTTAGTGGGGCAGCCAAGGGGCAGGATGCCCCATGACATGTCTTCCCCCCCACACCTTCCCCCTGCCCTGGGGTCTGGGGCTTGGGGCTGCTTCTGGTTCCTCCACGACACCTGGCTCCTGGATCCCGTGCAGGACCACCAGCCCTGGCAGGGCGAGGGCCCACCAAAACCTTGGAGGTCCGTGGCAAATTCCTCTGCAAAGGTGTGAGTGACCTCAGGGAGACAGACCTCCAGCCGAGGTTGTAGCAATTTGGAATTTATCCAGAGTGAAGCTTTTTAAGGAGCCTGATGAAAAAGCATGATTTTAAGAAGTAACCAGCGTTCCTGGGCTCATGCTGTCATTCCAGGTGCTTTGGAGGGAATCGGGTCCATAGATGATGTCACCCCCTCGCCCAGGTGAGTGCCCTGCAGCTGGAGCAGAGACCTTGCAGCCCGGCCATGGCTGCAGCTCTCACAGCCCTGACACACGAAGCAACTGCAGCTGCAGCCGTGACAGTTTGTTCCCTCTGCTACTAGGATTCTCCTGCAGGATTGCAGGTTCTTGGGATATTGCTCTGTCCCAGCATTTCTCTTGCACTGTGAGAGGACACACTCCATTGCACTTAGCTGTGGCTGTTTCAGACTTTCAAAGGATCAACTTTCCCCATCTAAATGAGAGGAAAAGGGAACAAATGCCTCACAGACTCTCCCCATCCCCTGAAAAGAGCTTTTTCTGATGGAACTGGAATGCTGGAAATAATCCAGAGGAATTCAGAAAATGAACCTGTCAGAAGAATATTTTAATAAACCCCCTTTTTCAACCGTGGTATCAGCAGCTCACACCCCTCCCCTGCCAGATGCAGGCAGCCCAGGCTGTCAGGGGGCAGAGCCGGAGGGGCTGGAGCCGCAGTGCTGCTGGGGGTCCTGGGGGAGCTGGGCCTCTGTCCCTGCCCCTTGAGCACCCAGAGGTTCCAGTGCAGTGCCTTGGCTCTGAACTGCCATGGGACTCTGACTGCAGACCTTCACAGGGGCCCTTGCAGAGGCTGCCCCAGCTGCATCCTCCCAGTGCACGTGATTATTGCTCCCTACAACCACCTGAGAGGAGGCTGGAGCCAAGTGGGGGTCAGCCTCCTCTCCCAGGCAACCAGTGACAGGACAAGTGGACATGGTCTCAAGCTGTGCCAGGGAAGGTTCAGGTTGGACATCAGGAAGAATTTCTTCACAGAAAGAGTTTTCAGCCAGTAGAAGAGGCTGCCCAGGGAGGTGGTGGAGTCCCCATCCCTGGAGGTGCTCAAGAAACAACAGGACGTGGCTCTAAGTGCTCTGGTCTAGTTGACAAGGTGGTGATCAGTCAAAGGTTGGATTCCATGGTCTTGATGATTCTGTGATTCTGTAATTCTATGTGGAAGGTGTGGGGACGCTCCTGGGCCTCCCCTGGAGCCACTCCACAGCCAGGTGAGTTGTTCTGGGTGTGTGTAGGAGCAGTCGCTCCCTCCCAACATTTCCTAGCCTGTGCCTGGCCAGCCATGCACCATAAATTAAAGGGAAGCATCTTGAAGGAGGCTTTAATCAAAAGTTAGAAGTTGCAAGCAGTGTGTCACAGTTCCTCATTAGTTTGCCATTATAATGCTGTGTAATTGGAAAGACGTTAATATTGACAGTGTTGTGAAGAATGTCCTGCTCTGCCCTGCATGTGTGGATTTGATAGAGTTGAATAATGGAGCAGATATGATGGATTAGAAAAATTCCCTAGTTAAGGTCCCTAATTATAGAGTTTTACCTGCCCAATTAAGGTGGAGTACTTGAGGAAAAACTAGACACTGACTCTCTCCAGACACTGGAATGCTCTGGGAAGCACCAGAAGCCATGACAGTGCTGGGCTAGAAAGTTCATGGAATTTTATCCTTCTGATGTCCCTGCAGGTATGGAGTTAAAATCCGCTCAGAGACTGAGTAGCACCTGCAAGTCCTGCTGTTCCACAGGCTCTGAGCTGCACGGCTGTCCAGCCCTGCCTGGATGTGGATTCTGGAGCAGGAGTCACTTAAACCAGTCCCCACCATGCCCATGGCCCGGTTTCCTTTGCCTGTGTTTAACAAATCCCAAATCCCTCAGCCACAGGGCCCTGTGCCAGCCCTGCTGCTGCCCCTCTGTGCACTGGTGGGACCCTGGACCCATCTCCTAAGGCAGCCAGAGCTGTGCCCCCTCCCACGGGATGTGGGGCTTTGGGGCTGCAGTGTGGACCCTGAGCCAGCCCGAAGGCTTGGAAATTCAGTGTCTCAGGCACACGAGAGAGAGAATATTTTGAAGTAAATAATAATTTAGCTGTCTGCAGCCTAAGGATGGCAGTTTTCCTTTAACCATCTTAAAAAACAAAGGCAGTGTTGTCCCAGAGAGGCTGACGGGTGACATCCGTGGTGTCTGGGTGACACCTGTCACTGGGAAAGGGCAGGTACAGCAGCACAGAGTCCACTCACCCCTCACATGAGGAAGAGTCAGCTTCCCCCTGCAGAGAACACTATAGCACCCGAGTCTCTCTCTAACCCCTCCCTGTAGTGGTGGGACAATGATGCTATAAATTAGGAAATAAATATTCTGCTCGGGCTCTGGAGTCTGTGTACCCAAGGTGTGCTTTCTTCTCCAGACATATTCCCACTGGCGGCTGAGGGATGGAGATGTGCTGGTGCTTTTGTCTTTGCCCCTGCTTCCCTTTCATCTGCTCCCGTGATGAATTGTAGGGGAGAACTACCCAAGCCTGTCTGTTTTGGCTTAGATCAGCTTTTCTTCTCATTATAATTTAAGTCTTTAAGGGTGTTCAGCAGGAGCCTGTAAAAGTCAGATCCCTCACTCCCGGTGTGTTCCATGGCCGTGATTCACGCGGGGCCGGGAGCTCTCCTTTGTGCCGCAGAACAATGGCTGTGCCGGGCTGGCCCACAGCGGGTTAACCACCAAACCCTGCAAGAGCTGAAAACTATGGATTGAGCAAAATCTCCCTGTCAGCTCTCTGTGATTTTGCTGAGAGCACTTGGACATGCTGGCATTGGATTTACAAATTGAAAATCATTAATAATTCTAACCAGGCTGTGATAAATCTGAGATCAGTCTCGATGAACCTGGACACCATTTCATAAATCAAAAAGATTACTTAGGAATTTTTTAAAATCTGACGTCAAAATGTCATGGTTACTAATGGTTTTTGTAGATCTCTTACAGTGATATATCATTTATCTACGCTACATCTAAAATGTGACACCAGGGCAGAAATGTGATGTCTTTAATATCATGAATACATTTTATCCCATAATAAAGGTATTAACAACTTCTTGCTGTGACTTGTACTTGAAGTTCTGTGCCTGATTTAGTGCTATTGTTATCGCATTAACTGTTTTTCCCCCAAATATGTGCAGGCAAACTGTTGCTCACTTTGTGTGGTGATGGGCTGAGGACCCACTGAAGCAGAGGAGGTGGTGGCTCTGCCCTGGCTGTGCACCCCGACCCCTTCCTGCTGCCCAGGGACCCTGCACGAGCAAATGCCAGAGCTGGGATGGAGCCAGCATGTGCTCACAGCACAAGGGTTTGGCTCACACTGGCTCTTACAGCATTTTCCCACTCCTTTTGGACAGACCAGTCTGAGAAAGGTTTACAAGACTTATGGAATAGAACCCCAGCAAACGACTTCCAGAAAATACTCTTCAAACAGCTGCTTCAGACTGATTACTGAAGCTAATGCTAAAAAATACCACTGAAGATGCAGGTAAGGTCTAAAACAAGGGAAGAAGCTGCCTCTGTGCCACTGCTTTGGCTCTGGAGCCAAGCAGACGTGCTGTTTAGCACAGACTGGTTTGGATTATCTCCTCGATGAAGCGCGGATTTGTGCTCTGGGGTGGCTTCGTGTTCTGTAGCACATGTTGTGTCAGCTCCAACTCTGGGGAACAAGCCAAAACCTTGGGTTGCTGTAAAGTCTGCTGGAAGCAAGCAGCAGCCAAAGGGCCAGGTCCAAACTCATCCTGAGCACACGTGAACCTGGTTTGGCACTTTACAAACCATTAAAACATCAACACTCGGTGTCCAAAGGAGGCCTAACAAACACTGGGGACGTGTGTCTCGTTTTGGGAGAAGCTCTCTCCCAATGGCATCTCTCTCTGTGCTCCCATGGCAGGTGATGTGGCTGTGCAGAGGATCCACATCCCAGGCATCTGCACAGAGCTGGGCAGTGGGGAGGCTGGCTCTGCTCACGGGCATGTTGCCTCTCAACACTTCTCACATGGAATCTTCAGTGCCTGCTGGCACAGGACACACACATGCCAGGGATGCTGTGGCACAGCACAATGCATCTTCCTACAAAGAATTTCTGTATTATAAACTACTTTTGCAGACTTTGCTATAAAATGTTACATGGCTTTGGTGCATACTTTTTAAAAATAAATGGTTCAGCTGTTAAAATTTAAAGGGTCGTTCCCCGTCTCCTCCCAGAGAGTTGGGAACTCGCTGCAGAGGATCCTCCGGCACCGCTCGGGCAGAGCTGAGGAGCTATCAGAGCCAAACAGGGAGCAGGGAATTTAGAGCGAAGCTTTATGGGGAGAGATTACATTCAGAGGTGAACAAATGGTGCTACCAAGTCTATGCAAAGCAAGTGACAAAATGTAAAAATCCTCCCCGCATTTTGAAGGAAAATATATCTTTCTTTCTGCGCAGTTCCTATGAAAAATAGGCTTTTTTATTTCCTTTTTCCATGCTAGGAAATTAATATTTGCCTTTAAAAAAGATTTGGTGAAGGTTTGCGTGAAGGTCATTAGCAATCTCACTGGGGAATAAAGAAGGGATTGATTGAGATCCGCGTGGGCTTGGGACTCATTTGTGGCTTTGCTTTACACGTAACATTTTTATTAAGAAAATAATACTTTGGGGCTGGTAATTGTGTTGCCAGCTGGGCCAGGGAGGGGAGAGGAGGAAAGCAGAGCACTGAAATCTACTATTTATGTCCCTGCTAGGTACAATTCCAGGCAGGTATAAGTATGGTAAATCTCCTTGAGCTGTCCCCAAAGTCACCCCGAAGTGCCACAAGTCTTGCGGTGTTGAGCACGTTCCTGCAGGGCTGCAGTGACACGATGGGGACAGGGTGGCACAGAGGGTCCCACTGTGGGACAGGGTGGCACAGAGGGTCCCACTGTGGGACAGGGTGACCACAGGCACCCCGGGGCTCGGGCAGCCCAGTGCCAGGTTTTAGGACAGCTGTGGGAAAGCCCCATAAACCTCCATCTCCCGGGAGGGGACAAATGGCTCCAGGACCTCCTGGAAATACCAGACACTTCCACAGCAGCTTTTGTCTATCAGGTACTGAGATCACCTGGTTTTGTTCCATTTAACCCCAAAATCCCACGGTTAGGATTCAAGCTGTAAGCCCCTGGTATTCCTTTCAAGTCTTCCTAAAAATTAGCATAGCACAGAGCAGATACAATCTGAAGTTGGCTTGTAAAATCTTTTGGAAGGATCATTAAGGGTATTTCATTATCTCCATATTGCCAAGGTCAGGCTGTCCATATTTCCTCTTTAGTGCTGCGATGGGAATATGCCTCGACTGTGGTATAATAGACCAGAAAATGTCCACACTGGGAATGATGGTAAATCAATAAAAACTCATCAATATAACTCCCCCTTTCCCAAGGTACTGCAAACAGCCTCAAGTTTGTAATTTACTTACGTATCTTCACCTTTTTCCCAACATTTTTTACACCAACTTCTGAACTTTTTGTCTGTGTAAAATCTTTATGAGAGACAATATATATAAGGGATAAAATGCTTTATTGAAAAGATTATTGATTTTTTTTCAGCCAAGTTGCTTGTACAGCAGCTCTAGGCTGCTGTCCCAGCAGGGAGAGCTCAGTCTGAAAGGGGCTGAGGTAGGAGGTGGTCAGGCATGGGCATGGCTCCCCGTGGTGCTGCTGGGGCTCACACATGTGCCTCACAGATCCAAACTGCACTCTGACTCTTGAGAAATCTCACTAAATCCTCAAGTAAATGGAAACTGAGGGGTGATTTCTCCTTCTTTCTCCACCTTCCTTACACCGTATTTTCTTTTTTCTTTCATTTCTTAATCTTTTTTTTACTCATCTACTTTCCTCTGCTTTTTCTACTCTCCACTAACTTTGGAGGAAAAATCCAACTTACGACCATAAATACACACAATGCCTTTTTTAGGCTTACAAAGGAACATGCTCATCATGCAGCACATCCTGCCCAGACAGCTGGACAATGGCTCCTGGCTCCCTCCCCAGTGCTCACAGAGCCACAGTCCCTGTGGACACAGACTGAGGGCTCACAGGGTGTCTCAGCTGGAGACAGGGAAGGCTGCAGCACACACCATCCATTCTGGTTTGGAGAATGCTGAATCCTTTATTACGAGCCAACCACTGAAATAAAACCAATCCCATTTTATTAAAAGCCCAAAGACACAATTAGATCTTGCAGATTATGCAAATGCTGTGCAGCCCTGTGACTGCTGGCTCTGCCTCACACTCTGTGCTGCAGCACCGGGAGCCCCTCAGAGACCCTCACCCCGGGCAGGGACCCTGACCCCCCTGCACGGCTCCAGAGCCTGCAGCCCTGATAAATATTCCACAAAATATGAACAGCCTATTTTCTCTTGCTACTCTGACCTTTTCCCCAAGACAGTAGAATATGTTTTTTTGCCAGGTACTGTGTGTATCCCCCGGGGTCAGGGACCTACAGGGCTCCATTAACTGTCAGTGGGGTTTTTTCCCTGATGTCAGAGTTTACCCCTAGCTAAGCTAATGCATTGAAGAGGGTCTTGGCAGGGGCAACAGACATCATGTCACCAAGGGCATAAAGGCCAAGGAGTGGATGGAAAAACCTGATGGTGAAGCTTAATCAGCAAGTAAAGACCTGAAGCCAGACTGTGTTTGATCAGAGGGACCCACAGACACCTTGTGCAAACAGCAGCAGCTGCTTTCCTTCCCCTCTGCTCTCTGTCACCCAGAGCTGATGGTCAGAGAGCAGAGGGTGCCACTGACAGCCCTTGCCCAGGACAGGGAGAGCACCTGGAGCAGCAGAGCCAAGAGCTGCACCCCTGCAGAGAGCACCCAGCTCCTGGCTCTGGACTTGCTCGCAGTGCTCAGGCACTCGCTGGGGGATAAGTGCCTTCTCTCGTTCTGTCCTCTATTTTCTCATTTTTGACTTTTATGGTTTTTCATTTACAAGTCTAATCAGAGAGAGGCAGCAGGATGGAATAGCACAATCATTCAACATAGATTAACAATTGAGTCAATGGCCTACAAGTGTTTGCAGCATCCCCCAAACCCAGCTCCTCCAGCCCAGACTCTGGGAGGCAAAAGCAGGAAGGAGCTGGGAACACAAAGCTATTGCCTGGTAACCTCAGCTGAGCACACCTGCCTTCCAGTGGACCAGCATCTCCCCCAGCAGCTTCTCTCACAGGAAGTTTTCAGCAGAGGCAAGGGAAGCATTTCTCACTTCATCTGCTTTGGAACAAGCTAAACACTGCCACTGCTGTGACCCAGCCCAGCTGACCTGGGTGCCACCAGCCCAGATCCACCACGGCTGGACACCCCTGCACATTGCCCACCTGACCCAGCCCCAGCCCTGGTCTCACTGCACATGCTGTGCCCTGAGCTCAGCTTCCCAAGCTGGGTGGGCTCCTGTAGGTAGTCCTGGGCATACTCTTGGGAATGCTCTTCACAGCTCTATGACTACAATCCAGGTTTTAATCTCCAAAGCCAATTTTTTGCAGGAAAGAAATAATCGGGTTTAGTCCTGTTGGTAAGAACACAGATCACCCTTTGAGTGTGTAAATCCCTGTTAGTGAGAAGAACATCACACCCAAGCAAGGCAGGTGATTTCAACCCACTTTGAAAGTAATTAAGGGCACAGTTCAGCAAAGCATGAAAAACCTGGGGTTTGTTTTGTGTTAAGCACCGTGTTGAACCCAGAGCACCCACATGCAGGGCACAGGGGGAGCTCCTGGCACAGCACTGGCCCCTGCATGTGCCATCGCCGCCGGCACAGCAGCTCTGCCCATCCTGCCAGGTCATCCCTCTCTGCTCCTGACACAAACTGGCTTTTAAGCCCAACAGGCTGCAACTGGGTTTTTAACAGCAGTCTGAAGTTAAAAATTGTTGACATTTTGAAAGTGACTGCAAGGTAAAATTCAGGCTTCCACCAGGTTTGTAGCCATTGGAAAGGGTTTTGACTACAGAAGTGTGCAAAACATGATTGCTGCTAAAGACCACGGCTGGAAAAATGCCACATGTTTATAACTGCTGTATACCAAATCAAACACAACAGATTTACTATCAGGTGAAGAATAGATTGGCAAATAAGGTAAATTATGCCGTACTGTGAAGTTTGCTAAACTTTAAAGTAGTGCCTGGGGGACAGGAGGCTGAAGCGAGTGGAAATTCTGAGCCTGCCACCTTCGTCTTCCATGTAATTTTAAACTTTTGTCACCCAAAAAGAGGCAGGTCATGGCACCTGAATGCATGCAGACATGCAGCTCCATGACACGACTCCCTGCAGCCAGCCCATAACTCACCAGCTTTAACCCTCCTCTGAAATGACATCTATATAAATATTGTTAATAGCACTAACATAATGTTAAGTCAGGTTTTACTGGACTCCCTCATACACCCTTTGGATTTATTAGCTATAGGATTTGAAGTAAATTTTTATTAGCCCAAGTTAAACCCAGCTACCATGGGCTTGGTTTTTGGGCTTTCTTTCCCCCATCTTTCTTCCTTTATTTGAGCTTGGGCCCCCTTTTTGCAGCCCAGTGCTTCCTCCTGCAGACCGAAGTGTCCTCAGATAAATCTTACAGAATGAAATATTTATTAATTTTCCTAACCGATGTTGATCTCATAAATTACCAAGACTTTTTCATGAAATGGTTATTAACATCCATGGCTGTATGTTAATGGCTTATTGACCAAATATGGGATAATTAGACCCTAGGAGCACTGGCCACTGTGATCTATGAGAAGCAAATTTGGCCCTTATTACACCAATGACCTATTTAATATCTACTGATGAATTTAAGGTAGAATCACAGGCAGAATTTGTTTCAAGGATCTGCCCTCCAACTAACGAGCAAAAAGATTCTTGTATAAAATCTATTGATCCAGGAAAAAAAATTAACAAAAATCATTTTTTTTTGTAACTGATGATTAATTGACTAAATTCGTGTTAGACTGAGATGCACCAAGAAAACACTCGTAGCCAGATATCTCCTGGGATTAACTGAACAATGACTGAACCATTTGACTAGAGGGCTCTGCCTTCTCTTCCAGCTTTGAAGGATTCAGATCCTAATTTAAACTGTGAATACTGACACTAGTATTTGTGAAGAATTTAAACATTTATCCATGCTGCAGTGCCAGGAACAGCTGTTTAGACCTGCTACAAATAAGTGAGCTGTGCTTGGTTTCAGTTCTAAGCTGCATGCTGCTCAAGGAGCCCTTTTCCCCATCATCTCACAGTATTTAAAATAAAATTAACGATAAAATTAGAGGAATCAAAACAAAGCCAGAAAGGAAGGAATACAATTTGAAGCACTCAAGCTATAGCCTCCTTATAGACAAGATGCACAGGTCTGAATGCAGTTTAAAAATTAGACTGGGGATGTTTTTGCAAACACAAAAAAACTCCTCAGCTGATCCAGCAAACCACCTGGCACCACGGTCCTTCGGCATTCCCAAGGAAATGGACCTGGAATGGTCACAGGCACAGCTCTGTCAGCAGTGAGGACTGAATTAGAAACATTAATTCCTCAACACTTGGGATCCAAACAAATGCAGTTTCAGTGAGGGCACACATCTGGGTGGGAGTGGCTGGCTGGGTGCTCCTGCCTTGCTCCCCTTGCCCAGACATGGCTCCAGCTGCTCCCAGAGCTCTGCTCCCGTTGCTCCTCCCTGCTCCAGCAGCTCCTTTCCCAGCCTAGAGTGGCACAAATGAGGAGAGACTGGTTTGGCAGGTCACAGCAGAGATCCTGTAACACAACTGATGAGGGAAAGGAAACAATTTATTGCCCCAAATAAATGCTATAGTTCCAATATCAGACAGCCACCACTTCTTATCCCACTCACTATAACTTTCAGGTCCTACACAACTGCTAACTGCAATTTTAAAGTCTCTTGTGCCAGATTCAGCTTCTCTGTGAGCAGGGGTAAACCCAAGAAGGGATTAACTCCCTGCTGCAAGCAGGAGTGCTGAGGGTTCTCGTAATTCAGACCTTGCCAAAGCTCCAGGACACCTCAAAAAGGAATTTTAACCTCCATTGCATTTTTAAAAATAAAAAGAACCCAAACAATCCTCCACAGCAGTTCCTCCACCAAGGTGGCACAAAGCAGAGCTTCCCAGGGTCAGGCCAGGCTCAGGCTCCTGGCCAAGGCTGGACTGGGCTCAGTGTGCCTGTGGGACCCCCACAGAGCCCATGCTGGGAGCCTCCAGGGCTTGGACATGCAGGTTACTGCGGCAGCACATCACTGCAGATAAAATAAGTCCAGTAATAAATATGGAGTGCAGGAGTAGACTGCGAGGAGTAATTCACAACAGCTCTTGTACCTCTCCAATTCACTGTACTGGAGAGACTGCCTGGAGGGAGAGAGAGGAGATATTAGCAGGTGAAATGAGAAGAAAGTTTCCCAAACTGAGCTGAGGACAAGCCTTGTAGGCTAATGAAGGGACAGATGATATGGACAAAGGAAAAATACCACCAGAGATAAAAAGGAAGAATTAATATATGGAAAATGAAAGCAAGCAGATTAAAAACCAAAGAGCTACCAGCACTCCCCTTGCTCACATATTATTACCTAATTACAGAGAAGGACCCAGAGGCTGCAGTCAGACACCCTGATTTAATCATTTCTATACCTTTTTTTGCTGCTTCTGCCCTCTCTCAAGAAATCTAACAGCCAGCACCAGAGAGTGACCGACAGGCAACACACCCCAGACCACAGGCAAGCCTGGCAGAGACACCCATGGTCATCACCCCTGCCCAGGATGCTGCCACTGCTGTTCTTCCTCCACCTTCTTCCTCAGCTGCAGAAGGAAGACAGCCAGCCCCCATGGCTGAAGGGCCTTTAGCAGCTCCCCCTCTCCCAGATTGCTGACCACGGGCAGGTGAAGGTGCAGGACAAGGGATGACACCTGGGGAGGATGATGAGATGACCACTGAGTCTAGTGCAGGTGCAACCAAAATAGCAAACGTGATGAGAGCACGACTGGCAGGGTTGCCCCAACCCAGGGCTGAGTCTTTCAATGCCAAGGACAATCAGAACTAAAAATGTTGAAACCTGCTCCCCAGAGCAGCATAAGGCCATCCCAGGGTCAGTCCCAAACTTGCACCTCCCAGCTGAGCATCCACCTCGAGCCCAGAGCTGTATCACCAGCCAGCAAGCACCTGGAGTTAAAAATTAAATTCACAGAAAAGAGGAACAGCTTCCTTTCCACTATCTAGAGTTCACAAGGAAAATGCTGTAGATCTTCCCTGTTTCTCACAAAAACGGTGTCACTTCTGAAATGGATCACCTGGCTGTGCTGGGCTCTGTTTCCAGAGAATTCCTCTCTCCCCGCCTATCCCAGCAGCCTTGCACTGCTGCTGCCCTATTCCCCTCCCACCCAAAATCCACTCTTGCCTCTCCTGACAGGGTATAAGAAAGAATAGGTGCAGATTTTAACCTCTATAACAGACATTAAATCACATATATTTGTTTTCCTCTATGCTGGGAAAATGTCCCTGAGGAAGCATGTTAAATTTGGGCTTTAAAAGCACCAATTTAGCTATTATGAGTTTTCTATGCTTTTTCTATTCAGGGAATGTTTGGCTTGAATACAGTACAGAGAAGAAATAAGATCAGCTCAACTGTTTTAAAGCTGATTGACACCTTGGGTTTTTTCCCTTGTAATCTGAAGCGAAAGAAAAAAATATAAAGGGAACCAGACACTCATTTAAAAGAAATTATTTCCTTGCCTACAGTCCCTGATCAGGGCTGCCTGTGCAGGGAGAATGAGATCTCATAAAAACCCTTTTGTGGGTTCTTTTTCACATCATTTCAGTTCAGGTTTTGGTGGCAGATGAACTGTATTTCATCAGAGTTTAGAGGAAATTCAAAGTGAAGTTAAGGAAGTTGCTGTAAATGAGAAAAAAAATTCCCAACAAACCCTTTCATTCTAGCTTAACATATCAGCCAAACCAGGAAACAGCTGTAGTAGAAATATTGTTTTTAATAATCAGAGAAAGCGGTGGAGCCGCAGCTTTCGTTGGAACAGTGACCCCCAATGGCGAGAGCGACGCGGCCGCGAGGATGAGGAGACCCGGCCGGGGTGGGGGAAGAAGGTCTCGTTCGAACCTGGCTGGATGCCCTGCGAGGCTCTTGGGCCCACTGCCAGCCTGTCTGCAGTGCCCAGCCCTCGCCCCTGGCCCGTGGCAGCCCCGGGGTCCTGGGATGGGAGGGTGAGCATCCCCTACACGAGGCACAGCAGGATGCCCACCCACACCCGCCCCTGTGCCCGGCATGCCCGCACGGCACTGGGGGTGTATGACCTTGGGAGTGACCTTGGGAGTGACCTTGGTGACGAACTGACAGTATGGGGTCAGAGAGGAGAAGTCCCTCAAAGCGGGTGCCAGGGTGCCCCCATCTGCCAGGGTGTCCCCACCTGCCCAGTCCCCGGTGGGAGGGCGAGGGGGCCTGGCAGGACCAGGGGCCGTGGTGGTCCATGGCCAACGTGGGGTTGGGTGGCCCTGGGAACGGCCCTGGAGAGTCTCCTGGCACAGAGGCTCTTCAGGAGGCAGTCCCAACCTGGGGCCCAGCCTTGTCCAGAGGGTAGGTTTCCTGCTGCTGTGTGGGGGCACTCACTCCTGGGGGCACGGGAATGCCCTGTTGCTTCTCCAGCGCGAAGCCCACGCAGCAAAGCACACTCTGCTGCCAGCTGAGGTGTCACAGCACGTGTTTGTTGTCTGGCTTGGGTGCCTGCAAGGGCAGAGAACAAGGAGTGGGGTGTCACCTGCCAGTGGAAAGAACAGGGGACACAACACTGCAGTGGCTGTGCCAAGGAGCCTCCGTCGGGCCGCTGGGTTTGTCTGTCTTTGCACGGCAGAACTGGAAGCGCCCGATGCAGTAGGTGCAAGATATTCCTTTTCTTTCTGGTCAGTACTCATGGTCTCGTGGTTGAACGGTTTGTTTATCATGACAGAATGTCACCCGGCTTGGCTTTGATTTTGCAAATAATCCACCTCCAGCTATGAATGCTCTCACTCCCAGATAGCCGCAACTTCCCCACCGCCACGGGGCACGCCGTGATTTCCTGATGGTTAAGGGGAGATGAAAGGATTTTTGCCCTTGTCCTTCTCCCCTTTTTCGGAGAAGTAAACAATAAAGTTTAGGCCTTCCCAGAGAAAATTTGTAAAAATGTGAGAAGACAGTAGAGACCAAATAATTATCCATAATCAATACAGTTAAAGTCAATGGACTCTGCATGTCCTCTTCTAATAGACTTTGTTCTGGGCTGTACCTTGACAGTTTATTTAGAAATATAAACTGGGTAAGGAATGGCTATTTGACTATGTAATCTTGTTAAACTCATAAATTCAGTTGGTCTAAAGTCCATATCATTGAAGCCAGCTGGAACTAAATGTTTTGATAGCTAAAAAATGGTTCATTGAAGAAAATTCTGAAATAATGGGACTAATAAGTTGCCAAGAGAACTGTTTACATGGACTTCAGTGAAATTATCACAAGGCGAGGGGAAAAATTTTTGACCCACATCTTGAATTCTTGCTTAGTCAAGTTATGCAGGCAAATAGATTGTAAAATGGGACATGTTTATAAAATAAAGCTGATTAGTGATGTTGGTGTCTTATACAACCTACATCCAGCATTAAATCAGATTAATTTATAGGTGATTTTGTTGATGAGCACACACTGATGCTCCCATGGTGTGAATTTCAATAACTTGCTTTTCTCTTTGGAATCCATAATTCTATTATTTGAGACACTTCATTGTTATAGATAACACATTTTAAGTGATATTATTTATGCTGTTTCATCTTGTCACTTAGGTTCTTGCTCAAGTTCATTAATGTATTGTGCTCCTCTCTGTACAAGAGGGTGCAGGGAGAGCAATTGATTTTAAGTCCCTGTAATGACTGATGATATCACGCATGTTTGCTGCTGTGACACTGCGGACTAGATGCTAATGCTGCAGAGATAAACATGATGTCATTTTATGCAATTAAACACTTAATATACAACAGGTAATGATTTGGTAAGCTTGGCACATGCAAGCAGTGGCTTTTAATCTTATTAACAGAGGTGGGATGATGCCACAAGTGATATACACATACCCACTCCGTATCAATAAAAAACTCCTTTACAGGCTTGGGTCATTCTGCTGTGATAGGATGAAGGTGCCTAAAATATGACCCTAGCAGCTATGAGCAGCTTTTGTAGGATCTAGGAAGAGATGGTAGATTAGACCTAAGTGAAAGCAAAAAAGTGAAGTGTTCCTTGCATGCCCTGTCCTCCTCCCCCAGGCTGTAGTTGCAGTAGAAACTCTGCTGGCACGGGTTGTGCTCTGGAGCGAGAGAGCACTGGGGGCCCTCATCATGCCAGCATTCCATGGCCTTCTCTGAACCTCTCTGGCCCTTCTCATGGCCAGTAAGCCTGTCTATGGATGCTGCTAGATGACTCTCACAGGCGTGCTGTGGATTTGTTGGTGTGTATCCTGCTCTCTGGGGTACACATCTCAAACTGCCCCTCTCTCTGCCGGACCTGCTGCACTCCTTTCCCTTCCCCGGAGCTGTGCAGCCTCCACTCCTCTCTGCAGCCCTGGCCTCCTTCCTTCTGCAGATGCTTTCCATGGCCAGGAACACTCAGTGTTCACCTCAGCTACACAGATGTGGCAGCAAATGGTCTCCTTCCACAACAGTCAATATTTCCCAGCTTTGACAGATTAGCCAGAGTAATCACAGATTTTATGTGGCACAATTAACATATCTTTTCTTTATAGCTATTGCACATGGATTTGTCTGTGCTAAGCAAGGTCATACTGAGCACCAAGCCAGCAGCATCCTCAGGGGAGGTCCCACACCCATGCCAGGCCTGGCGGGGGCACTGGCAGGTGGCTTCACACCGGGTGGCATCAGTGGCTCCACGGTGAGCTGACCATGGCACTGCAGCAGTGCCACCTCCTCCCCATCATTCGTGTTTTGAAGGAGACAGGCATGAATTTTAAGGCCTGATCATTGTATCACTGGAAAACTGGGAATTTCAATAGTCAAGAAGGGAGTGGGCTGAGGACTGGGGAAGGCCAAAGGCACCATTACAATGGGCACCTCGTGACTGGGACCTGCGTTGATCAGCACATGACATCACAGAGCAGATCTCTAGGGGCACAGAGGACAAGATTTCCAAAGCCATCCCCAGATGCTGAAACAAAAATATTGGCTTTGTAAAAGGAATGAAACAACACAATGATCTTGTGTGAATTTCTTTGAGTCCCATCATTTTTGAGGAACTGCTTGCAAGTAGAGACACTCCAGGTGAAAGCAGAGGTGGGGGAGCTGAGCAAGCAGAACACACTGGACAGAGCCCATTTTGTTAAACCCCTGTGCCACTTGGTCTCTGTGGGCACCTGTCCCCCCTCCCTCCTGTGGGTGTTACAGCTGCTCTCCCGGGCTGCCCTTTCTGAGAGATCCCTCTGTCCCACTGACCTCTGTCACAATTGGCCCTTTCCCTGAAATCAATTATCTGCTGGGCACTGCTCCATATTCATGAGGGCTCCAGCCATTTGACCTGCTGCCCCAGTGCTGCTTCCAGGCTTTGCTGAGGAATGGCTCTGCCTTCTCTAATCCAGCAAAGAGGGGTCAACCCGAGAAGGGTGCGGGGGGACTCCTGGGCCAGTCTTGCCCTGCTGTGGTGTCTCTGCTTCACTCCACGGCTCAGCAGCGTTGAGCTGCTGCAGTGTGAGAGCAGAGGGGCTGTGACCCGAGGTGTGACTGCCCGTGGAGAACCATGGGCACCATTGGTGGGGAGAGGATGCTCCTGGAGAATGAGCCAAAGGAGCTGAGTACTTCAGGGAACACTGACAGAGTCGAGGACAACAGCTGGTCCACATCACCTCAGCAAGGGCTGGGGTCTGTGGCAGGAGGCAGCAGGTGGCACCGGGCTGAGCGGTGCCATCAGATGAACTGGACAAGCCTTGGCCATGCAGGTGCCCAGTCCCTGAGCTCTGCAGAGGCTGGTGTCACTCTGGATGATGTCCCAGAGCTCGGCTGCACCAGCACGTGTCACTGCACTGCGGTGGAGCTGAGCCTGGGCCTTTATCTCTTTCCAGTTTCCTTTCCAAACAACAGCACCAGGGCTTATGTTTGGATTTCATTTTGTCTCCTTTCCAAAGTCTGTGGGACATGTCTGGGTTAATATCATAGTTTATCAACAATCAGTGCTTAAGAAATAGGTTCTCTTTGGGTGATATTTAATGAGCTTAGAAATGAGAATATGGCTGGGCTGTTGTAGGAAACAGGAATGAGAATTTTAATGAGTGTTTATGTTTAATAAAAGGTTAATAAATTTTAATTAAATTAAACCAATAAAGTTCAATATTTGCTCAGCATATCAAAGTTCTGTTTGGCGTGGTGGTGTGTGAAATGCTGGCTCACACTCTGCTAACACAGGGGTCTGCCTCCCAGTTCCACCAGCGTCTTCAGCCTCGGCATTGCAGGTATGGAAAATCCTCTGGTTATCGGAAAGGGCTATGGGAGATGTTTGAATCTGGTCATATTTTGCAAATAGGTCATCACCATAGGTACCAAAGGCCTGTCCCTGGTTCACAGACCCCTGTGTTCGGTGGCAGCTTGTGCTCAACCACCTCTGATGTGCCAGAACGACCCGGTACCACACAGGGCACCACGCGGCTCTCGGGCCCAAAGCTTCCCTGCTGCTTTGCTCCCTTGGAAGCCCCACAGGGTTTCATATGCAACAAACCTTTCTTTAGTTTCCATGAGCCCTGGCCTGAGGGGTCTGGGCAGCTGAGGTGTCCCAGTGCTGTGGCTGGACACAGGGACAGCCTCAGCCCCGTGTGCTCCCGACAGCGGCTGGTGGGACCTCGTGGGGCCCTCCCGAGAGCTCCTGAGCACAGTTGTGCCTTTGTAAGTGAACAGCTGGCACGAAACACGGTGGAATTGTTTACAGGGGCCTGGGCCAGATGTGATGTGTGCTCCCTGCACCGGGGCACAGCTAATCAGCCTGGGGAGGGATGGGGACAGGCAGGCTGGTGCAGGCAGGAGCCAGAGCCTGGCACAGCCTTGGGCAGGGGCAGGGCAAGCAGCTGGTGCAGCACAGCACAGTGTGGCACAGCGTGGAATGGCATGGCATGGCAGAGCATGGTGTGACTCAAACTGAAAGAGAGTAGGTTTAGATTAGATATTAGGAAAAAATTCTTCCCTGTGAGGGTGGTGAGGCCCTGGCACAGGTTGCCCAGAGAAGTTGTGGCTGCCCTGTCTCTGGAAGTGTCCAAAGCCAGGTTGGATGGAGCTCTGAGCAATGTGGTCTAGTGGAAGGTGTCCCTGCCCATGGCAGGGGTTGGAACGAGATGATCTTTAAGATCCCTTCCAACCCAAGCCATTCCATGATTCTATGACATGGCACAGCACTGCTGCAGCATTGTGCAGCCACTGGCACTCGTGGCCCCCCAGGCAGCCAGGACAGTGTGCCAGAGACCCCTTGGATGGTGGTGCTCATGGCAGGTGCTAACACTGGTGAGACTGGGAGCACTGTCAGAGCCATGAGAGGGTCTTCCCTTCCATGGGGGCTGTCAGGGGTTCCCACCCTGGCACACAACACCCCTGCTCCCCTTTCGCTGCTGTGGGAACACATGCCGGCACAAAATATGAATCCCAAGTGATTTGGAAGAAATGGAAAATCTCAGGGTTTATTTCAGAGCAATGTGTGAGGATAAAGCCACAGCTTTGTGCCAGCTGCTGGTGCTGCCACGGGAGCCCCTCACAGTTTGGCTGACTCCAGAGGAGAGTTTGGGCTTTCACTCTTGGTGGCCACCACCCTCTCCCAGGGGATGCAGCAGGAGGGGAACCGGCTAAGAAATGTTATTAGGAGGCTTCACAGGCAATAAATGTATTTCTTCTAAAAGAACTGGAGGAATATTTGGATTATTACATTTATTAGACCACTCAGCAAATGTGTTACACCCATATGACAAATAAATGTGATGGTTTCAGATTTCATTAGGCAGCCCCGGGCAGCGGCGCTTTGTCCCAGCCACAAATGAGCAGGGCTCTGTCACCATTCCTTAATGGTCATTTTTGCATCAGTAGTAATGAATGTGCCCAGCGTGGCTGTCACAGCCCCGAGCCCTGCCCGGCACCGCGGCCGCTGTGCCAGAGCTCCCCACGTCCAGGCACAGCTGGGAGTGACCCCTCTGTCCAGAGGAGCCATGTGGGAGCCAGTCTGGGCGATGAGGTGTTGCCACAGCTCCTAAGCAAAATGGGAGGGAAGAGGAGGGAGCCGTGGGCACCCAACATCGCCCCTGCCAGTCTCGGCGGGGCTCAGGGACAGACCCTCACCGGGGCAAGTCCCCACGCCGAGCCTTGGCCGAGCACGATGCTGTCTGTGGGGAAGGAGTACAGTGCAGAGGCACAATAATTGCTCCTTTTTTCTTTCCTTTTTTTTTTAAATTTACCAGTGTCAAAACCAATCTGAGCGGCGGATGCATATATTTAAATTAAAAGTAATTAAAAATGTACTGCCAGAAAAACGCATGATGGATTCAATGTAAGAAAATGAAGTAATAAAATACTTTATGGATTAACTCATATCAGACTGTTTTGCAAATTTATTTTTCATTATGATACATCCATATCAGATAATGTCTGAATTTATTATGCTGCCTTCAGGCAGGCCATGTCGGAAACCTCCACAGCCCCATTTGGGCCCAGTGACTGGTGAGCAAGGTTTCTGTCATCATTTCTTAGTGGTCACCTCACCTCAGTAATAATGAACGAGTCAAGCAGGGCTGTTATTTTCTTTAATCTCTTTCCTCATATTAAAAAAATACAGCCAGCCACATCATTATTGCAGCAGGCCCAGAGGACTATTTCCAGGTCATTACTCCAGTTCGTCTGAGCGTCTCCAGGTCCTGAAGGGTTTGGGGTTATATGCAATAAGGCGTTCGTCGACAACATTTCCCCTGAGCCCTAGGTGTTAATGAGAAAGATTTTCCATGTGGCTGTTAACACTGTGTGGTTTAAAAAGTCACAAAGAAAATGGGATTTCCTCCTCCAGCTTCTGCCTCATCGTGGATCTCCGTGTTTGCAGATGCAGGAGGACAGTTACCTCTCTAATTGCATGAATTCACACGCTTATTTTTCTAGAGGGGGAATCGTAACCGTGCACGGGGTAGATTTCCATCAGCCAAGTTCAAAATTTTCTGGTTTATTCACTTTTAATTGTCCCCATATTATTCTGACAGAATATTTGTTCCCCTCTGTGGACAGAAGAAATGCAAACTGCAAGCCCACAGCCAGGCTAATGCCATCAAAAATTCAATTTTTTGCCCAAGACAGAGCTCCGACTCCCTAATCTCACTTTTGAAGAGTATTTTTGTCTGCTCAGCATCTTCAGCTCTTTACCAAACCAGAGCCCACTACACTTGTGCTGTGCTTTTTGAGCTCCTATGAATTTTAAAATGTGTAAAAATGACAGAATATTAACAAAAGCATTGATTTTTCTATTTATTTTTATGCATTTTATTAACTAGACCACTTTCAAGTGTAACCACTGTGTATTAAATTTACTCTGCAACACTGGCTATGAATCGCAAACAATAAACCAAATTGAATTCTTTATAAAGCAGAAATTTAGAAAAAATACAATTAAAATGCTGCCTGTGCTACCAGGCAAGGGCTGCAATTCCCCATCCTGTGGCCATTCCTGGGCAGGGCTTGATGGAGCTTCCCCCCACCTAAGTCCTTTACAGAGCCCTGAACAAGCAGATAATTCACTGAGAGGCAGAGAGATAATTTTAGGAATTCCATGTCTGTGGACAGGCTTGGATCAGAGATACACTGTTATGTCAGCAATTTTTATAACCACCTACTCAAAGCACCTACTGTGCTCCTTCATATTCCAGACCAAAGGCTTGAAAGTGTCTCTCACCTAGTTCTCAGAGAGGACATTTCACAAATTCTCTGAAAAACCTGCCAGAGTTCAGAGGGAACTGCTTTGAGGCTCTGCCTTTGCTCATACTCCAGGGCACTTGGCAATGAAACTAATTCCAACCATGGGGAGATACTGGTGGATGGAGGCATCTCACATCCCACAGATCTCACAACCATTTGATCATTAATTTTTTTAAATCCTTTGGAATAGCTGTATAATCCACCAGGAAAGCAAAGGAGTGGGACCAATGCCTGCAACACATGCAAGGCTATGGAAATGCTGAGTGTTCTGGGAGGGAAAAAAGCATCTTAATCCAGGTACTCGGTGTTCCTGAATACAGATCAATTTTCTCCTTAACCTGCTCTTTTAAAGCTGTGCCACTGCATAAATCTAGTTATTAGCAAAACTCAGATGTAAGATGAGTGCAAAGGCATAAAAATATCTTGGTTCCCCAATGGGGATAATATTAGCATGTCCCTGCAGCGAGAGCGTTCGGGTGCTTTAACCTGCGTTTGTGAAGCTCTGGTGTTACATCACGGAGGAAATTCATAATTCTGCTCTCAGTGCTGGGTGTACATGATCTGGGGTCACCCACTGCCTGCTGGCTGGAAGGAAAACCTTTGAACAGGTACAGAGCCCTGAGGCTGAGCCCTCAGAGCCCCGACCAAGGCTCTTGGTTTATACTGAACCATTGAACCACAGAATCACAGACTGGTTTGGATTGGAAGGACCTTAGAGTTGATCTTGTTCCACCCCCCTGCCATGGACAGGGACACCTTCCACTGCATCAGGTTGCTCCAAGCTCTGTCCAGGCTGGGGCAATCACAGTTTTTCTGGGCACCCTATGCCAAGGCCTCATCACTCCTGCTCCAGAGCCCCATAGGTTCTGGGCACATCTGGGCATGGCTGTGGCAGAACTGACACAGGACCCAGGACTTGCAGGATTTTAAAGGCCTCTTGAATTGGAGCCTGAAGTGGCATTGGCAGCATGCAGCTTGTCCAGGGAGCGTTGAGATCATGGCCAGAGCCGTGGGATGGGAGGGGTGGCGATGCCCAGGCGCCAGTTCAGGTGCCTTGGCTCCGGTTCAACCCTGTGCCAGTGGTGAACGTGTGGCGCCAAAGGAACAGGGAATGTCACACACATGCTCCTGCCACCCAGAAATCCGTCTCTGGCCTTAACGAGGCGGCGGCAGCAGCAGCTCTCCCGCCCACACCTGCTCTCCCAGATCTGCATTACGGAGCAAACCTCATTAACGGGGCTCTCGGAGCCGAGCTGCAGGCACGGCTTGGGCAGCGCCCCACGCCGAACACAAAATCTATATATAGATCTCTGCGTCCTCCCGGCTCTAAATAGGCTGCCCAGGAGCTATTTTGGGAGGAGGCGGCGTGAGGGGAGCCTGCCCTGGCCAGGGAGGTGCAGGAGCACGCCAGGTAGCCGCTAACACGCCCGGCCTTTTCAGGGGAGATTTAGAAGGACTCTGTAATCTGCAAATTCTAAAGAGCTGACGGAGACAGTTATTAAGGGCTGGTGGGTGATGGCTGCTTGCGGTGTTATTAAAGTGCTAAAAGATTATGTCTCTGATAGTGCTGTGCTTACAGTGTCCTTCATGGCCACTTCCACAGGGACAGAGGCAAGGAGAAAGGCAGAGGATCGATAAAAGGATATTACCACTGGGCCAATCCCAATAATAAGAGAGGTGATATATACACACCATTTAAATTGTCCAACACATTTAATGTTCATTAACACTAATTTTCACAGTGCTGGTGTTTAACGTATTATTGCAATGAAATTAATAAAAAAATACCCCACAGGAAATATAATTTAACTGTTTATATACTCACCTTTTGATTGCCAATTTCCTGCCGAGCTCTGCTGCTGCATCAGTGTTTGCAGGAAACAGCAGCCACAGAGCTGGGGGCTGGGGCTGGGGGGTCCCTGGAGCCCTGCACCTGCAGCCTTGGGCAGCACACAGACTCCCCAGACCTGGCAGAAATGTCTGGCAGAGCCAGGGGCCCTTGTGCCATTTTTCCTCTTTTTATCTTTCCACCATCTTTAGAAACCTCCTTCAGAATCCTCCCTTCTTCTTCTCCTTCAGAAGTTCCTCAGGATCCCATAGATGAATGTTCATTATCCTTGTGAAAAATCTCGACTTGAAATGGATTTGGTGTAGGGGCATTTTTCATGTAAAAGGGAAGAAAAATCACTGTGGGATAGTTTTGTTATCCTGCAGTAACTACTGGGGAATTACGTATTTATTTATCTCTTACGAAGCACACGGAAATTGTATTTGGCCACAGTGTATAAATTGTGGCATAATTACTGTAAAATTTATAGTTTTTATACTTCCAACAAGTTAGCTTTTAAATCACACAACCCCATGTAAATACTTTAAAATTATTCAGTAATTACTTATTTACATTGTAATTAAAATAAGTAATTAGCATACATTTACAGAGGATTTACATACTTATTTGTGAAAATAGTTCCTTGGCAGATGCAAAAAGAAATCTTTAGCTGATCATAAAAAAATAGAAAATATATGTGTGTGGAGAAGGAGCCACAGAGGCTGTGTGAGAGTGGGGGCTGCACTCACCGTCCCCCCCGATGGGCACACGGGTGTCCCCACGGGGGTGGCTCTGGACAAGGCCGTCGGGATTGGGAGCAGACCAGGATGAGGATGGATTAAAGGAGCAAGTGCCCAGGGTGAGCAGGACCTGCTGTCACCAAGGGCTGTCCGGAGCAGCCAGTGCTGCCCCACCCTTGTGGCTCCTCACAGGGAGTGTCCCCAGCCCGGGTGCCACGGCCCCATCACATGGCACTCGCTGCCCACTCAGCCTCCACCACCCTGGGTGCTGCAGAGCCTCCCGTGCCCGTGCAGGACGTGTGGTGCTCCTTTGGAATCCACACTGAGGAATGAGCGTTGTGCAAATGGTGCCAGCACAGGTTGCTTGGCCCGAGCTCTGTCAAGGGCTGGCACAGTCCCCTGCTCCTGGAAATGGCTGGAGCTGCTCTGAAGCATCAGCTGTGTTCTTAGAAAGCAAGTTGGCAGGGAGGAGATCTGCCCTCGAGCCAAAACTGGCCCTTTAAAATCCACGCAGGGACAGAGAGTGTTCAGGATGCAGGATTAGCAAACCATCCACGCAGGATCCGCAGGGCTGTGTAGTTACTGTGTATGCATTTCAGCTAAACAAGACAAATCTGGCTGATGATTGTGTCTAACTAGGAAGAATGATTGAAGGTCCGTGCCCTCAGATGTAAGGATAACATAAATGATGATTGGTTTGAGCCAGGAGCTCCCAGGCCAAAGCCAGCAGGCGCAGTCAGCACCGTGCTCTGGCAAAGCCTCCCACAGAGGGGACCCCAGGGTGGCCGTCTGCAGGAGGGACCCCAGGGTGGCCACCCCCAAAGAGGGCATCCCAGGTGGCTGGGGCTGCTGCCAGGCACTTTGCTGAGGGGAGCAGGGGGAAGCCTGTGGCATGGCCCTGGCAGCCCCCCTGACTGACACCAGCCTGAGCAAACACTTCCACCAGCACAAAATCTGGGAAGGCGTTTTTCTTACAGGTTTGCACCTACTGGGGGTTCTCACTGGGAAAATGTGCCAATCCCCACGTAGACTTTTCCATTAGATGGAGCACCTACAGGAGTTTGGGCTGATGTGGGTGCTGGTGTCTGACACGTGCTGCTCCTCACACTGGCGTGGGAGGGCAACGAGCTCTCCTGGGCCAGGAGCAGCTTCAGATGGACAGTGAGGAGCATGGAGGTGCTAGTGAAGCTGTTCCCCCCCAAGAACAAGCTGACACATCTGCACAAGTGCTTTCTGGTCCTTTCCATGTCGGGACCAAGGTGACAGTGGCTCAAGGCACCCACAGCTGCAGAGTTTTTCCTGGCAGCCGTGGGTGCAGGGCATTCCTGGGGATGCCTGGGGATGTCTGGGGCTCCAAGCAGTGGCCTCTTTCTGGGGACTCCAGTGCATCCTGGCACTTCCAGTTTCTGACTTTTGCTCTCCATCGCCATGTGCTCTGCTTTCCCAGACTTGCCATTGTTCTGCCATGTTTCTGCCACCACTTTTGTCTTTGAAAAAAAAGCCCATTTCTGTACCTGGTGAGTGCTGGTGGGAAGAGTTGGGAACTGCAGGCATCTGGTGCTTTGTGTAACAGCAAGATATTGTTCAGGGAATGAAGGGTTCCAGTGGGCAGACTGATGCTCCTTAATGAGCAGAGCCTCATCGCTGGAATTGTGTTTGCCACATTTAGCCAGTGCAGAAATCTTTTTCTGGATGAAAAAGGCGAGATGAGCACAAAAAAGCAGCCACAGCTGCAGCTCCACTGTGGAATTCACTCCCTCCCCAGAGCACTTGGCCGGGCTGTTATCACATGTGCTGTATTATTGGATTTCTCCAAAGTCTCCCTTTATCCTTATTAATGCTGTGAAAGTTGTAGCAAGGAGTGATATGATCTAACATTGGATAAAATCACAATTTGTCCTTCTTCTTGGTGTAAATGTAACAGGGCTTAACTGTACAAACAAATAAGCCTAAATAGAAACATTTGTGATGATAAATGGGCAAGGAGAGCGCTCACCGCAAGGTGAGAGATGACAGCGCCTGTGAACAGAATGGAGAATCTCACTGCTTCAGGGTCAGTCTCAGGCAGCCTCAAGGTCAGCCCTGCCGGCTCTCCCTCCTCCTCCTCCTCCTCCCTGTGGTGAGGCAGACATCCCCACACCTCACTCCTGGCTGCCACAGTGAGCATGGCCAGGGTGGTTGGGCTGTGCCACGTTCGGGGCACGGTTCAGTCCCAGCAGCTGCTTGGCAGGCGCTGGTGAGACTGAGCCCATTCACCACTGGGAGGGCTGACCCTCATGAGGAGAGGGAAGAGCACTAAAGGATATTGCTGAACAGGGTCCTGGGCAGTGCCTGGGCAGGGCTGAGGGGTCTGAGGGGCTCCTGGGCAGTGCGTGGTGACAGAGTGGGCAGTGGAGCGGCTGGAGGAGCGGGCAGAGTGCCCCCGGGTGAGCTGTGCCGTGGCAGCCGAGCGCAGCACACGGGCTGACCCTGTGCCCCCGTCACGGCGCGGGAGCGGCGGGTAATGAGGCCCCGTGCGGATATTGATATGACAGAACAAAAGGCCAAGGTGCAGTAAGGACAGCAATCCGCAGGTCTCAGTCCATTTGTTTTTCACACCAAATCCATCACAGTAATGGGTCACCTTTCCGTGGCAGCTCATGATTACCTGCTTACCGGGCAGCGCGGCAGGTGGGTGACTGGCCGGGCCAGCAGGGAATAGGTGCCGGGCCTCTCCCACCGCTCCCGGGATTTATGGTGGGTCAGCGCCGCACGTTCCCCTGATAGATCGAGTGGATTGGAGTTTATTTGGGTCACAGTGATCAGCAGTGTTTGCAGTGACAAAAGACTGATGAGGAGAGATCCGGGGAGATGCCTGGGCAGCAGTGGAGGGGCACCTGGCAGTGAGGTGCCCTGGGGTGTGGGCAGGAGGGGAGCTGGGCTGCCCCTGCTGCCACTGCCCCTTGGCCATCTCTCACTGAACTGCCCCTGTCCTCACTCTCAGCAGCAGCACCTGGTGCAGTGAAGGTGTGGAGGGTGTCTTCTGCCACAGCACACCCTCCCAAATCCCCTTCATCCCAGGACTGCAGCCCTCACGCTGTCCACCCTCCTCCTGCTCTGGCAGCTCAGGGCACGGTGAACATCTGCCTTCGGGCAGCAGCTCTGGCCCCCGTGCCCCAGTGCCCTGGGGGGCAGGACTGAGCCCCTGGGGTGTCAGCCCGGCAGCTGCGCCAGGCACCACTGAGAGGAAAAATGTTCCTTCTGCAGCGTCCTGCTCACACATGTTCCTGTTTAATATTCATGCACCAAAATGAGACAAGTGCTTAATGAGATCAGCCATGAGTTTCATTTGAACTCTGCCAGCAAAGGAGTCCTCAAAATTGCTCTGCAGTGGATGTGCTAAAAAGTTTAATACTTGCAGGCTGATGACCTCTGCGGGGGCCTTGGCGGCGCTGGGGAGGAGAGGGAGGTGGAAATTAGAGCTTATTAAAAACTGTCCCTCCATGTGCTTCAGTGGAGGTGTAAGCGGGTTTGGCGGGATCATGGGGAGGGCGCAGGCTGCTCCACAGGTTCCCATCCTCTCCTTTCAGGTGGATGCTATCAGGGAACACATGAACAGCAGCTAAACAATGCTCATTATTTCCACACATAGGAAAACCCAGCCTCAGAAAACAGAGCTAAATCTCCCAACATCTTAAGGGATGGAAGCCATCTGTGATAAGGAGGGTTGCCTTTCAAAGATAAGGAAAAAAATGGAAATGTATTATACATAAATGGCTTCAGGCAATGAATCACTCCACAGCGTCCTCGCTGCTGGATTGTGGTCATCACAAAGAAAATAGTAATAATGATAGTAACAATAATTAATACTGTGGGTGCTTAGTGCTGCTCCTGGCTGGAGGCCCCTCTGCCAGATCTCAGAGACTGGGCCTGGAACAGTAAACATACATTTATGGTAATTTTATTTGAACTCTTGAGAATACGTCCCACACCACTATGATTTGATGGCTTATTAAACCCTGCAGGGTACCTTCTCAGGATGGGAGTGCTAGGAGCAGTCAGAGGGAGAGAGAGAGCCATCAGCAGGGACCAGCATCATTTCCCTCCTAATTAAAAGTCAAAATGTCATCTAGGTTTTTGTATTGTAATTGCAATGGTCATTGCAAAGACACCATGAAATCTGGCTGCATTAGCACTTCTTTGGGGGGAGGTCTGCTGGATGAAGATGTATTGAAGGACTCGTTCTGGCATTCTTCTTGTACAAGTCCAGGCTTTAAGTGCAGTAAATGAGCCCCCCGCCAGGAGCTCACCTCACCTCTGGGCCCCCCCTTCCCCAACTGTATCAGGGGACTTGAATGGAAAAAAAAAATCATACATTCCAACCCTAAATGATACCAGTAAGTTTGTGCAAGCTTATGTAAATCACACAAAAAGTGACAAGTTTTCCTATTAAAAGATAATTGTAATCAGGGTGCTGGACGTGCCGTGCACTGATGATTGGAGATAGACGGGCAGCGTGAAAAGATGGATCGTTTTAATTTGCACCAATTAAATTGAAGTTCATGGGATCATCTTCTTCAATCTTCATGAATACTTTATTTTCTGGCTGCTATGGAGCTATTAAAAAGAATGATTGAGCCAAGAGCTAGGCATAGTATATTTTATGAAATATCACCTTTAAAGAATTTGAGTGCGCCATTTTCATAATGAGTTTTCTAGTACCTAATACCCTTCTATATTACTACATTTTTAAAGTGGATTGATCTGGAAAGTGCAGAAAGTGCAGGTAATGATACATTTTGCTAGGATAAGGTGGCTGATAATGTATCATGTTACTGCTCTGAGAATAATAGATTGCCTTGTGTTTGAGATGTGGCATTCTTATTTTGGTGCTTGCCTTGTGCAGACAAGGGGAGTCCTCTCTGTCTCTGGAAAAAAAATGTTTAATTGTTTGTGCAATTTTCTTCTTGTTTCTTCTGTGTCTTTTCTGTATAGTTGGTGACCTCAGAAACAGATTTCTGAGGTTTGAGGGAGGCTGTTCTCAGGTATGCATTTGTCTTGATGGATGTTGTTAGAACAGAACAGCATGTAGGAGACAACACACTATGGGAGATAAAGAAATACACAACCCTATATTATTTACCAGTGCCTCACATTCTCTTCCCAAGAGAAATGAGTGATGATAGCTTCAAAGGGATAAGTCAATGAGAAGGGTGGTCATCTCTCACTCACAACTGCCAAAAAGACCCCAAGTCTCACTATTTCATGCACAGACAAATCAAAACCTTAATGGGAAATGGGAGGTGCTCAGCTGTGTGCAAGATTTGAGCCTGCCCTGTGGTTTTTAGCCAGCTTTTGTGACTGTGGAATCTCTCCCAAGGAGCCTCTGGACCCGTGGCTGTGCCGTTCTCACCCAGTGCTCTCCACTCTGAGCTGGAGCAGCTCGTGGCTGTGGGCACCAATGCCCACCTGGGAAAACTGGCCAAAAATTCCTGAGCACTAGGAAAAACCCAGAGTACCTGTCAAGGCAGGGGTTGGTACCAGTCTGGTGGTTGCTCTGGTATTTGTAAATATCTCACTTTGAAGTTACACTGGATGAAATGTGAACAAATGCACAGGAGGCCACGGTTCCTTCAGTGCCTGCAGGATCAGAGTTGGGGTTTGGTTCTATCTCTGAGGGGCTGGGAGGTGCCACCCTCGAAGGACTTGCTAATGGGGTCGGCAGGGACTGGACTGCCCAGCTCACGGTGGGGCAGGAGGCAGTGAGTGCATCCCACCAGGACAGCTGCTGCTCACCCTGCTGGTCCCAATTCCCAGGGGGGCATCCTCAGTGCTGCAAGTCACAGCAACATGATGCCGTCTCTCTCTACATAGGTTTAAGCAACAGCAATCATAATTAACCCTGCTAATTAATCAGGGCATAACATATTAATTGCTAGCACACAAGGCTCCAATTGAGCAGGTGCTGTGTGGGTCTCTAATAGGATAATGAAGTGACGAGCCGTGCCACGTGCAGCAGAGTGAGCATCACTTGGGGAGATGGGCTTGGCAGACCCTGCACTCAGCCAAAAACGCTGCCCCTCAGTGCCACTGCCTGCAAACAGGCCAATGGAGTTTGGGGGCCATGGGGTGTGAGCCAGAAAGGGAGGTGGGAAGGTGGGTGCCATGGCTGCCCACCCCCAGCATCACGTGTTGGGAGCTACTGGTGGAAGGGTCTTGGGAGAACTGGAAGATGAGGGCCAGGACTAGCCCTGTGGTGTGTGGGGAGCCACAGTTCAGCATTCAACACATGGGATGTGAGACTCAGCAGCAGACAACCAGTGATGTTCCCTGGTGGTGCTGGAGCCAGGCCAGTCGGTCCCGTCCCCTGTGCCTTCCCTGCACAGCCCATCCCACGGGGGCACATGGGGTCTGCTTTGTCCTTTGCTGCACCTGAGCACTGCAGGTAGAGGAAGGCTTCAGCCAGCCCTGATACTTGAGGTTCATCAGACATTTTTTCTTTATTTTTTTTTTCCCCACTTAGAATACTCACAAGGAAGCACTAGAGGAAAATGGAAACTACTGAACTTCAGGCACCTTATAGACACATTCTGTTGTCAGACCTACGTCAGTTACCTACTGCAGTCTGCTGTTAAAAACCTGCAAATATTTGGCCATGAGTTACTCAAATATTACTATTTACAGCAAGTTGGGTTTTCTTGGAGGGAGGAGGGGGGAGTGGGGAATCACTTAGTTTGGTTTCGTTTTTTATTGTTTTTTCTATTAGGAAAACAAACAAATGACAGAACAGAAATACTTGTTGCCACATACTACAAATATTTTGGTGTGGCAGCAGAAATTCCCCGGCCCTGCAGAGCCCTGTGCAGAGCCCGCTGGCCACAACCCAGCAGCACAGCCAGGCTGTCCAGGATGAGCACAGTGGCTGCCCACACTGCACAGGGCACTGGGCACCAGCTTGGGCACCCAGTGGTGGCACTGGGCAGTGTAAAACCAGGGCCAACCTTGTGCTGCTCTGGGCTCAGCACTCTCTCTTCATACAAGACCCCCCTCTCCTGCTCCCCCAGGCACAGCTTGCACCTGAAGCCCCTTGTTCTCCTGCAGCAGCAGCAGCAGGACAGGGATGGGGGTCCTGCTCCTGCCCCCTCCCAGGGCAGCACTGCAGCTGCTCAGGAGCCCCCCGGGACCTGGCAGCCCTTGTAATGCTCCTGCTCCACACACACCCAGGCTTGGCCTCAGCTCTGCATTCAGTTTTCTCTGCATTTTGTTCCTCATGAATCCAGGTATCTCTGTGCTTTTGCACCAGCTGACTGAGCTGGTCTTTATAAATTTAACCTTTGTCTGGACTTGGCAGCACAGTGCAGTGCAGCCCCAGCCTGGATGCAGAGCTCACAGCAGCAGGAATAAGATGTGCTGGCTCCAGTGGGGACCATCCCACTGCTGTGAATCCTGGAGGAGAAGCTGTTTGCAGTGACCGGGGACCCCATTGCCAGGGGTGGGGACTGCAGCTCTTCTGTCTCCTCATCAGGACCGGGCAGGAGGTCCAGAAGCCACCCTCAGCTCTGTCCTGCACATCCATAAGAGTTAAAAACATTTCATTTAGGGCAAGAGCATTCACTGGATTGCACAGGACCCTCCGTGATCTCCTTCGCCACTGTTTAGTTTAATTGTCCTAAAATTGGCAATAGATTAAAAGAAAATAATTATCCCTAATTATATCAATTAAATGGCTAATTCATTAACGAGCTTAACATCCTTTACTTGGACCATCTCTGCTAGGCAAGATTGTGCTTCCAAGAGGAGACGCCAGGCACACGCTGCATCCTGTGCAGACCCAGTTGCATCGTGTTTAGCGTGAGCTGCAGGAACAAAATCCCCTCATTATTCAGATGACAGAACAAAACTATAAATAGTGGATCGCAATTAAAATCAGAACAATTACTCCTTATCCGTTATGCTGCCTTTTGCACAATAGCAGCCTATAAAAGGAAAAAGCACCGTCCTTTTAGATCTCTCTCTCTCTCTCCCTCTCTCTCCCCTTATCCAGAACTGTAGCTGGCTTGCTAATTAGGAGGCTTTTGAATTAGATTATTTGCATGTCTGAACAGGGCTAGGGTATTAAACATCCCTGAGGACATACTATAATAACCTCTTCAGTGGCTTTTAGGATCCCTAAGGAACCAGGAACTCTGAAAAAAACTCCAAAAGGAGGGAAAGTGCATAACGATTTCATCCAATTAGGTATGGATTAGTCGGCTTGGTGTCTTTGAATCCTGCTTGCCAGGAGAAGGTGTTCTCCTCTAGGAACATTTGACAAAATCATCAGGGAAATTATAATGCAGTACCTAAATGAAATCGCAATACTTTAGTTTCTCCTCCAAGAAAAAATAAACTACAAAATCAATACAGTGGTGTATAAAGCAAAAGAAATGCACCAGTCACTTTATTGCCTGGCTGCGAGCACAGCCCTGTGTTTACAGCATCCGTGAGCGACTGTCAAAGTCAGGCTCCTAAGGACAAAGCTGCTGCTGCTGGGATTGGCTACAGCCAATTTTAATTTTTAAATACCACTGGTATTATTCTCTTCCTAATGGCTTTCCACACTCTTCCAGTTTTAAGAAATCACCAGCCCATTTATATTTAACAAGACAATTAAGCTGCCCGGGCTCTGCAGCGCGGGTGGGACCGGGCAGACCCCCTGTGCTGGGGCTGCTGCCTCTGCCAGGCTGCCAGTCCTGGGGCCCCCCTGCACCCCCACCCCACGGCCAGACCTGCCCCAGGGCACCCGAGCCAGCCCAGCAGGAGGAGAGGGCAGTGCAGGAGGAAAGGGGTTTGCATTGATTTTCCTCCTTTTTTCTTTTTCTTTTTTTTTTAAGTGCTGAGATCTAATTTGGAGGCAGTGGAACTGGAGCTTCATGAGAAGTATGATTATTACAAACTGCCTGTGGAGGTGAGCCATGCTGATAAGACTGCACCTGCGGGGACCACTCTGTGTCACCTCTCCACATTGCATCCCACTGCCTGCATTGGAAGCCTGAATATTGGTGCCTAATTGGAATGGATTTCCAGAAAGGCAATAAGGGAAACTATCTAGAAAACTGAACACGCAGCACTAAGCTTTATAAATCCTAAAACCTGTGGATAAATTGCCCACGTTGGGCAGTGTAAAACCAGGGCAGTGCAGTCAGGGATTGGGTTTGCACACCTGGAGCCCCAGTGTTCAAGCATCACTGCCACAGCCTCCCCTTACCCAAAGCAATCCCTTCACGTAACAGGGAATGGATTTCTGACTGCCAGGTGTACAGGGGTTCTCTTCCCATGGCTTTCTCTCGGCCATCAATATTTAGCTGAGGTCTCCCGTGGTCCCTCTGTGAGGAACACCCCTCCACCTCAGGTGAAAACCTCAATCCTTATATTTTGAATTTCCATCTTTGAAGTCCCATCAGTGTCTCCTGTTCTCGTGCTGGGGAGGGCAGTGAGGGCAGGTCCTGGTTTTGCCTGTCCTGATCATACCCACCATCATTTCACACTCTTCAGATCAAGCTCCCAAGCCCCTGGGTCGCCCACCCTCTGCTCTGGGCTCAGTCCATCCTCACAGTGCCTTTTTGAGAGACACGCTGCACACCAGCACAACAGGCATCCACCGTACCCACAGGAGCCCCACCACCTATTTTAATATTTTCTCTTCCCATTCCCATCCCCCAAGCCCCTGACATCTCATTTGCCATTTGGCTTTGGACACACGTTGTTCAAGGTCTGCTCAATGACCAGCTTTCCAGATTGGTCAGTTATATGCTGGGGAAATTCTGGGTTTTAGAGCACTCATATTCATCAACATCAGCCTTCACTAGCTATCGTGTCACTCATCCTTCTGCTTTGGCCAAATTTTTCTGAATTTCTTTCATCTTTTCTGAATTTAACTAATCTATACCACTGTTTCCTTTTCCAGGTTAGTAATTAATATATTAATGCCATTAGATTGAGTGTGTAACCATGTAGCATACTGTTAGGGACCTTTACATTGATTAATAAAAGACTATCTCCCACTTTTGTTTCCTTCCTCTTAGTCCATCTTATTGATTCATAATGTTACTGTATCTCTTACCCCCATTTTTATCTTGTTTCCTAAGAAATCCTGTGGGAAGACCTCATTAAAAGCCTTTTGAAAGTCTAAAAATATGTCAAGATATTCTCTTTTATCCATTTATATATTGGTAGGTTCAAAGTATTCTAACAGATTAATGAGACATGATTTTCCACAGCAGAAACTGTGTTGATTGGATGTGATCTTCAAGGTATTTTATCATTCTATATTTAATAAATGTTTAAACCATTTTGCCAGATACCTGTGTGAAGCTGAATAGTGTCTAATATCCTGGATAACACTTAGAGTCTTTTAAAAATGTATAATATACAGATAAAACCTCTCCACTTTTCTTCCAGGAAGGGAAAACAGTGCAAACGTTGCTGCCATATTCATGTTTTTCCTTAAATGCAGTGAACATCTCAACATGTGGCCTTTTATTTCCTCTCAAATCAGCTCTGGGATGAGACACAGCGGACATGGAATGAACTGTCCATTTGTCCTCTCCCATATCCACACAACTGCAGTCCCAGAGGGATTCCACGCCTGGGACAGAGCTGAGGGTCTCCGGGCTGGGAGCAGTGACCATCCCACAGTGACCTTCCCTTTCCACCACACTGACTGACCCAGGTCCCCTCTGCAGAGCCACCATTTAAACTTTGGTGCTTTCCACTGCTTTGGAGTTCGCTCATTTTTCCCTGAGTGTTCATAAGAAATCTCTAACATTCCCGTGTTATTATTTCACTCTACAGATTAGCTTGTCAAAGTTTGCAGATTGAAACCATAAACCACTTTTTACTTCTCTGTTGGAGAACAGTTCATTTCTTTAGAATACATACTCTCTTAATTGCAACCCACTGCTTGTTAGAAAACAAATTACTGGGAAATTATTTGTCCTTTCAGTCGCTTATGTCTTTATGAAAAGGGAACTTCTCACACAGCTCCCTGCAGGCTTGGCCCTTCCCAAGGGACAGGCACAGGGACAAGGCCCCTTCCAGCTCCTGCTGGCAGAGCTGATTCTGGTGGGACCCACTGGGAAGGGCCATCAGCTGGAGGTGATGTTGTGTTCCTGGCCAAGGCAAAGGGAGAAGCTGAGGTAGTTCCCAGAGCAACCTTTGAGTTAATTTTAAATTGAGACAATCCCAGAGAGCAGCTCCAGTGTGCCCTCCTGGCACTGCCTTCCCCTGCACTGCAGAGCCCTGCTGCCCACCCCACCCCCAGGGTGCTAATCACTGCCTTTGTCCCAATTCTGTTTTCAACTATTGAAACTACCAAGAACAAATCAACCCAGCTCCATCTACAGCCAGGGTGTGTCGTGAAAATGAAGCATCAGAGCCTGTGTATGCCACGTGTTCCTGAGCTCAGAACACCCCAGTGCTGCCCCGAAATTTTGACATAAATGGAGTCTGAGACAGGCCTGTTAAATAGGTAAGCAGGAGATTAAAAAAAGGAAAAAAGAATGAAAGTTCCCTGCAGCCTAATCACATCTCTTAGGGAAATTCCTGCACCAACCCAGCCGTGAAGCCGGCACAAATCGATGTGGCCCAGGGGATCAACATTTTACATATATATAAAAAATTGTAAACATCTTTTATGTATGCAATGTAATAACTACACTCAGCATCATGGGCTCTAAAAGCAAATGTTATGGGCAGTTGTATTGCAGTAAAGTGGTTAAATGGGAAAGCTTTGAAGGGTTGATAATTTGTACTCTTTTCTTTACTGAACCAACTTATTCTTGTCTGAGGATGACAAATTCAAACACTCTTCTGTAGGAAGAAGTTTTCATTCATCAGGATTTTTTCCCCCACCCTTTCTATTTTCTGCCACTTTTCAAGTTCAAGAAGTCAGTTACAGCTCTGATTATGAAAATGGGGTGTAGACGTAGGTGAGGCAGCAAAACATTCCCAGTTTGGGGGCCCAGAGCCTGCAACAATGGAGCACAGGGTCCTTCAGAGGGATGTCAGGGACACGAGTCACCAGTGTCCATCTCAACTACTGACCAGCTGCACCCTGAAGCCTCCCCCAGTCTGGTTTGGGGTGTTCTTGTATTTCTTGTATTTCTCCAGATTTACACACAGAAAAATGGTGCCTAAAATCATCGGACATTACTCTGCACATCTGATAGCTGTAAAACACTGCCTGTGAAAATATAAATGAATATTTAAAAAATTTATTAACCAATAAAATTAACAATCAAATATTATTTCTGACTCACAAATAAAGCCTGTGGTGTGGGTTTGCACCGTGCCACGCTAATTAGCGCAGCAGGAGAATTCCCCAGGGCCATGTCACTGCTCCTTCCAGAACGAAAATCAAAGCAAAGCTCTGAGCCTACTGCACTAAATGGACAGTAAATAACACATTCTCAGCCTTTAATTATTTAGCAAGCACAGCAGTGACCCAGGATGTTGTAAAATATGTACCAAGATACTGTGTGGGAATGCAGCGCTGTTGCAGGTGGGGTTTGTGGCACTGGAGACACAAGTTCTCACAGTGTTCCAGGGGACTGCAGCTCTGTCCTTGCTGTGTGTCTGAGGGGCCACAGCTCCTTCCCAGGGATAAGGCAGGACAAAAATTTTTTGCAAATTTTGGTATTAATATTTTGTAAAGTTGGTATTGATATTTTGTAAAGTGTTGGGATGTCTGAAGAGCAACTGTCTTAGAATTTATTTCCAATTGCTCTATCAGAGGATTTTTAAGCATGACGTGATTTACACAATAATAGGAAATCAGCTTCCTAATTCTTAAACCAGCAGCTCTGCCCAATCCTTCCTTGAGTGTACAGTGCACAGTGCAAAGTTACTGTCTGGCACTGAGTGTGCTTCATGTATAAAACCCCCAACTGTGACGAATTGGAAAGAAAAGTTTCCCCATATTACAGACTTAAGAAACGTTTATTAACAATTTGATAATACTGTATGTGGAGGCTTCACACTCCTCCAATGACTCCTTAGCTGAGAGCAGAATGATTTCACCCTACTTGCTTTTAACTCCCTTGCATTTATCTTGCCTGAATGTCTCCACTGGATATTGTTTACTCTTTGGATTAGTAAACTCAGGATTAATTCCACTGTTTATTGCTGAAAGTGGCAGTAAATCCAGCATCAGGGAGAGTCGGGAATCTGCTTAACTGTGCTGCATGACCCTTTCACAGGCAATAAAAACACCCTCCCAGCACGGAGGGACAGAGCACTCGGAAGCAGAGCCCGTGTCATTAGGGTATGTACAGGAGCTGGTGCTTAGCCCTTCTTTTCATTAGGTATTACAGATGCTGTAGGAATTTTGGTATCACTTGAGGGAAAATATAATAAAAGGATAAAGAAAGCCCTCCCTGTGAGCCAGCATGTCCCAGTGTCCCATCCTACGGCAGTGAGGAGCAGGGGCTAAAACCAGTCCTCAGCACAACCTGGGACTTCTTTTGCTCTGGAATCCTGGTGCCTCAGGCAGGGAGGAGGCAGTGAGGGTTAAAGCATGGTGCCTGCCTCTTCTCCAGCTCCCTGCCCTCAGCAGGGCTGTTTTTTTCCTATTAAATCAGCAAAGAGGAATGCGGGGCCAGGAGCTGAGCAGAGCTGGTTGGAAAGGTTACCTAAGTGAACCACGCAATTTTTTTCTCTCAACTTTGTTCCATCTTAAGGTAAAAGGTTCATGCAGAGGGCTATAAATTCCTGTCACATTTTGTTGTAATCTCTCTATGGTTTTATTACTTAAAATGCTGCACTCTCGAGACGGGGAATTTTCCAGGGGTTTGAGGCTGACACGGAGCCACATTTATATTGTGCTGAAGCTCCTCTGGAGTCTCCTTGAGACATGTGGCCGGCAAGCCCGGCGTGAAGGCCTTATCAGTCACTCCACCATGGAGTCAGCCCATGAATTATACGGGGAATGGAGGTGGCTCTGTGCGAGCGGGATTGCGGGGCCGCCGGGTGACAATAAACATGTCCCGGGAATGTGTCCTCCATCACTCAAGTTCAGATAGCAGATCTGGACCTTAACTACAGCTCCCCATCTCTAAATCTCCCTGTGACCTGAGCGGGAGATGGAGGTGAGTCTCAAGGATATCTGTCTGCAGGGAACTCGCAGAGGAAGTTTATAACCCGCGTGTGCTGCAGACGCCGCCGCTCCCAGCACCGCTCCCAGCACCGCTCCCAGCACCGGAGCAGAGCGCTGGCTCTGGCCAGGAAGTGGAGCCAGGAATACTGGGACGCAGGGGGAGTCCTGCAAAACCTTCCAATGCTGGCAGAAGGTGTGAAACATCTCCTCGTGGCTTCTGCCTCCACAAACACACGTGTGGAACAGAGCGGGGAGCGCAGGGGTGACGAGCGGGGGCCACGGGGCTCCCCGTGCTCAGAGACTGCAGTTCCTGGACCAGCAGAACCAGGTGCTTCTGCAGTGCCAGGATATCCCAGAGGGAACTGTTCTCCATCCTGGACTCCCTTGTGCAGGTGACTGGCAGTTCGGAGTGTCAAGCCTGAGGATGAATCCCTGCGACGTCCCAGCGCTCATCTCTGCACGGAAGCCAAGCAAGGGCACGAGCCAGGGTGGCACCTGGCCCTTGGGCAGTGGCAGAGACCAAGTGGCTCCCACAGAGGCGAGAAATAAATCAATTAAGCCTCTTCCTAAATTAAATAATAAGAAGAAAGAGTCTAAATGCAAAGTGTTAATGAAGTAATGAAGGAAAGCGGCATGCTCAGTGCCACAGCTAAATACAGCCATTAAAATCCATAACCTCTGTAAAATTTGTGATAAAATTACAATTTAATTTTATAAAGATAATTTATTAACTAATACCTCATTGCACATGTTAATTGCTTGTGCTTAAATAATAGTAATCTTGATTGCTCTGTGGTCATTAAACTTTTTTTTTTACATACTGTTTAACTGACCGTTTTGTATGTGGTTTGGGGAGAAAAAAGTAATTATTGAAGTCTAAAGCACTGAGTTAATTTCTAATGAAAGGATAATTTTATTCCAATGATTTTACATTTAATTAACTAAAGCTACATGCAATGTGAAGTTCTAAGGCAGTGCTGATTCATCTGTGCACTGGACAGGAGGCGTGTGACTGCCCCAGTCCCAGTGGGCACCAGCAGTGGGAATGAGGGGATGGAGCAACCCCACAAAGCGAGGCTGAGAAATTGTGTGTGGTTTTGTGCTGTGCTGACATGGAGGTTGGAGCTGAACTGGGAAGGGGTGTGGTAACAGATCTGGGCTCTGTGAAGTGGCCACCATTCTCACCCTGAGGATTTCTGCACTGTAGGAATTATGGGATGAGAATGGGAGGAGGTGGGATGGTGAGTGTGATACTGCATTTTGGAAAAAGCTGGAAAGCTGGGAAGAAACACTTAGGGTTAAACAAAAAATTGATTATGGAGACGGATGAAGAAAAACGACAAAACCAGACAGAAAATCGTGCTTTTGTCAGTCTGAAAGTGTTTGGTTTGATACATTCACCACCTTTCACTTTTGGTTCAGGTCAGTTTTTGCATGTTAAAGTTCTCTTCGACACAAAATGCCAGAAAATTCCCTAAAAGAAGCACTGAACTGCAAGTAGTCAAGAGCAAACAGAGGCACTTTTTACATCACTCCCACCCTGTTCACTTTACATTTGCTGCCAGCTCACCTGTTCCCACACGTGCGTGGGTGCTGGGACACGTGGCTCTGCCAGTGCCACTGTGGCTCTCCCGGCAGGGCCGGGCACGGGCTGGGCACAGCGGGGCAGCCGGCGAGCAGCGCTCCATCGGTTATCCGCCGTGCCGTGTAGGTGTTCCCGTGCTGCAGGGGAAATGCTTGTCAGGGTATTGATAAACAACAGATCTGTGTCAGTGCAGATGCCTTTTTAATGGCGTGTCCTGAGGTGCAGACATTAGGGTTATATCCTCCTGCCTCCCAGCCCTCCGCACAGCAATCACTCCTCCTCAAGCAGAGCGAGGGCTGCCACCACCCCTGCTTCCCCGCCTTATTAATGCATCTCCCTCTCACTAATGCAGACAAGAAAAGACAAATCTGGAGCCCCACGTGCACAGGGGGACCGTGAGGGGACCGGGGGGCTGCACAGTGCAAAATAAAAGTTCAGATTCTGTTGTGGCCCTGGCACCAGGGCACAGGAACCCAACACACACCTACAGCAGCACCACGGCAAAACCCAGCCCAGACCACGGGTAGGACTGGCACAGGCTCCTCTGCTCTGCAAAGCTCCTGACATTCCCACCTCCTGAGAGGGAGCCTGGGATTTGGAGGTTTTTGGGATACTGCTAAAATCCTTATTAGCTGAATGAAGGACTATCCATGAGAAACACCCAATCTGTCTTGAAGGGTTATTTAAATCTTTTGAAATCCTTGCGATGATGGGGGAGAGCCCGGTGTGGGCACAGCCCACAGCAGTGCCAGGGCACAGCTGCACTCTGCCTGCCTCTGGGATCACCCTGGGATCCCCCAACAATGCTGCTGCTCCTGGGGAATCTCCCTGGCCAGGGGCCCCTTGCCCTCAGAGCAGCCAATTCACTCTTGATGTGAGTGTACCCTGATGACTTAATTATTTATGAGGGATGTTTTGTCCTGGATTTACAACTAATGCAAACAGATGTTGCCAGACCAAGGTGGCTCTTTTTGCTGGATCTTGATGGATACTCACAGTAGTGGAGCAGCAGAGCATTACTGGCCATGGCTGTGCCTGTGTGCACTGGGTGGCACAGCACATCTGCCCTGACCACAGAACCCTTCTGCTCACCATCAGCTGACCTCAGAGCTCCTTTCCTGCCACACTCACTGCACTGCTCTATAGTTATTTGACTTTGACTCTATGAGGTGCTCAATTCCAAGGCTCAGTCGTGTGTGAAGCCTGGCCAGGTTTACCCACCTCGCGCTGTGTCGGTCCCAGGTGTGTTCCCGACTGTCCCCTCTGGCATTCCCACTTGCTGGGACAGAGGTACTGGTTTTGCTTCTGTCTTCCTGAATTGTTGGTGCTGTCCCAGCTGCTGCAGCTCTCAAAGGAAGGTGGGGACTTGTGCTGGGCCATTCACAGAAGGGCACCCCAACAACTGAGTCTATTTTGCATGTCCTGGTACATCAGACCCTAAATCCTTTATTCACAAAGAAACACTCAGGTTCAGAGCACTTGCCCTCTCATCAAGGAGAAACAAAGCCACAGTTTTTCTGACTAATCCCAACTGGACAGCAGAGCTCAAACTTAAAATATTCATGATTTAGCCCAGAGTATACATTTCTCAAAAATATATTAGCTGTAAGAATATTAGCCCCAGGAGTCACAGGGAAACCAGGAACCTTGCCACACTGTGTATCAACTCTGCAAAATGTTGTGATTCTTTGAGAAAAATCTCTCTTAGCTATGGTTTGCAGGATTTAATATTCTGCCCATTAGCAGAACCAAGCACCACCCTTAGAGCACACATGCAAATAGCAGGGGAGAACAGAGGAAGACAATAAAACTGGAAGCAGCCTTTCGAAGGGCAAATAAATAATTGGATTGCAATGTGAAAGTGTTTTCCAGTTTGATGGGCATTTCCTTTTCACTGAAAATACACCAGGCTGAATGGCTCAGTGGGTCCTGCACACCTCGGAATGGGCCCGGCCAGCTTGTGCTCTCGATAACAGTGGGTATCATGGAGGTACATAAAAACATAGTTTATTGTTAAATTAAGTGTCCTGTTCTTGAAAACAACCCTTAAATTTAACATTCCAAGGCTGCTGCTGTTTATTTGCACTCTCGGAGCACTCTCAGTGCTGTCCACTCAACTACTCGAGAAATACATTGTAATAAAAATAAATGGACAGTTTGGGTTTCTCTAAAATTAAAACAGAATATACAGCAGCCTTGCACTCCTGCCTTGCACTGAGGTAGCCTGTGATAAAGTCACATTGTGTCAGAGATGGCAAATTATGCCTGCTAATTACTTACTGGAATTTCAGATTTGTCCTTACCATAATTAAAAAGGTGTCACTTTATTAGAATAGGGCTGGAATGATGGGGCTTGGAGCAGTGGAGGAGATTTCTGGTTAGAGATAATTACCAGTGATGTATTCCTTTCCCTCACTGCCGTTTTTGCTGCATTCCCCCCATTACTGTGTAATGGATGGCTGGCACGGCTGCCCGGGAGCTCAGTGTGGGGAGCACCCGCCCAAGGGGCTTCCACTGCCAGCCCCCACCCTGCTGGCACAGGGCAGGTCCAGCTGTGTGTGCTGGTCACATCCCCACCGATTTTACTGAGGCTTCATCTGGGGATACAGCGACAGAGAGGGCGAGACGGGGTCAGTCCTGTTTCAGGGTGCCCCCTCTGCCCATGGGGTCACTCCAGAATTTCCCAGGCAAGCTTCCAGACGCTGCCCTGCAATGCCTGCTGCTCCCCAGGGCCCCTGTGCCCTGCAGACCCCGAAGGGGCCGCTGTGCCCCCCACCCCCTCCTGTCCCCCTCCTGTCCCCTGGCAGCTCCCACAGCGAGGGCCGGTCCCAGCCCCACACTGAGCTCAGACAGACACACCATTTATATGCATCGAAATATCCCTCTGTTGGCAGAAGAGACTTGAACCTGTCGAGGGCAAACTCGAGTCTCTCCCAGGGCCTGGCAAAAGAAAATAGCAGCATTTAACCGTGATGAAAGTCACAGTGCAAACAGGGATGCAGGGAGAATAATTGCATGGCTGGAGTGCCCGGCTCCATGTTATCATTACACATTGGATTCCTGGTCTGTAAGTACAGGGATGGCGTGAACCCCCGCAGAAGATGAAGGTTATAAAAGAGGCATTACTGGGAAAGGTCAGCAGGCTATTCAAACATGGAGCGGTTGCAATCTGCAGATTCAATACCCAAAGCTATTTGCAGGGCTTGGAGAGGCAGGAGGAGTGGGAGAGGCAGACACTCACCCACTTGCTACAGGAACAGGGAGGCTCCTTGTGCAGCAAACTCAGGAGCAGGCAGAGGGAGGATGTGCGTCTGTTCAGCCCCGATTGCCTGCAGGCCTCACCAGCAGTGCCCTTTGCCCCAGGGGTGCCAGCAGTGCCCTTTGCCACCAGCACCACACCAAACTCCTGCAGCCACGCCGGGAAATAACCAGGCCAAGCACAAAGGGCAAGGCAGGTCTTCTGTCTTGATCCCATCGAGATCTGGCTGCAGAGTGTCATCAGTGGGATCTCTGATCCAACACATCTGGACAGTTAAAATGTCTTTTCCTTTCAGGAGAGACCTCCTTAGGCTGAGCACAGCACTGCAGCCCACACGCTCCACGTCTGGGGTACCACAACACAACATTCCTGTGGCTGATGGAGAGACCCATCAGACTCCACATTTTTATAAAAGATGGTTTGGTTAGCTCATGAGGCACCATCATTATTGCCAAAGGGTTTTGCTCTCCAAGCCTGTGCTGAATATTGTATTACTTTGCCATGCTCAGAAACTAAAATTACAACAATTTAATTTTGAATATGGTGGCATTATTACCATTTGTATTTGCCATTTCATAAGACTTTTCATTTCAACTGCTTTGCTTTCCTGTCAAGAGGAAAAACCTTCAATCTATCGGCTTTTACCAGAGAGGGAACTGTGCTGGAGTGTAATGCAGTATTGTATATTTCTTCTCTAATGCTCTTTTGAACAAAATCATCTATTTCATCAACAGTATATCAGCGGTGACCAAAGACCATTAAATAATGCATCTCACTCAGGAGCAGTGGAGCAGGGAAAGGGCTCTGACCTGTTTTAAACCTTATTACTTTCTTGCATTATGCCCCTCACTGCAATCTTTTTGTTTAAGTGATTTCAGCTGAGGCGTTGCTTCCTGCCTTAAAACACACGGCAGACGTTATTGCTGAGCTGCTTGGACTCAGCCTCAGCATTCCCCATCCTACACCAAAACCAGCCTCTGTGTATGAAGCTTTGTTAACCTCACCAAACATACACCAATACATGTATGTGTCAGGAGCTGGTGTGAATAACACCCCTCTTTATTTTGGAACTCGCTGGCTGAGACTTTCCATTTCATTCAGACCTGTGGCTTTATCTTCCAGCAAAAGTTTGGTGCTTGCAATGAGAAAACCCAGGGCTGGTAAAGCAGGCAGGGAAATCAATCCGGAGCGGGACAGCCAAGCCAAAGCACACACAGTTGGAACACCCAGAGGAGGCTGGACTGTGCTGCAGACTGGGATGGGAGGTTTGAAGGGCTGGCTTCCCTGTGAGCCCTGTGCTGGCTGTGCCTGGAGGAGCTTGGTGGCACCAGCAGCCCCTGCCCGTGGAGAAGGCTCTGCCCAGCCACGACTACCAGGGGCAATGCATCACGTTCCACGTTCTCCCCGGCAGATCCCTCACCCAGGCGTGCTGTGCCCCACAGGGGCAGAGGGCTGGCCCCAGGGCTGCAGAGTGTGGCCATCCCCACACTGTCGCTGCTCAGAGGTGAAGACCCCCAGGGCAAGTGGTGGTCTCTGCCTGCTGGTGGGCTCAGCCCAGCCCTGTGGTGCCCAGCACCATCTGCCCCTGCCTTGGCTGATCTCTGCTGAAGGATGTGAGGTGGCACAGGGACAGCTGACCTGGGCAGGAGGGGCAGCCCTGGTGGGGCACAGGGGGACCCACCTGCACTGTGCTCGTGGTTGGCACCACGTGGCAGCTGGGCTGAGGTGCAGTGCTAACAGCTGGGGTGCAGCTTTGCCTCCCCCAGCCCTTGTGAAGCACTATCCCCCACCAGCCGGCGAGGGGAAAGCCTGAGAGACTTACAATTACATTTTCTCACTAGTCTAATGAGGTGAGAGACAGACAGAGGAGAGAGTTCCCTGGGCTAATTTTCCAGCCAGCAGCCACTGCATTGCTCCTGTACTGCGAGAGGCAGAGGGAGAAATGACTCTTCCAGATTAGAGGCTCTTGCTGAAGGCATTCCGGAGCATATTCCTCCAGGACACTACGGCAAAAAAATGGAGATGACAAACCATTTTACTACGTTCAGCTGGAATAAAGTAAGCCACAAATAGAACCATGTGGTGCTGGGGGTGCACTGATTGGGAGAGAGTACCTGGGGAGAGCAGGGAGTGGAGCCTGGCCTGAATCATTGCACACAGAGCTCTGCTGGAGTGAGGAAGGCAGCAAGTCAGCATCTGAACAGGGGGACGAATTAGCTGTGAGAGGGAAGGAGCATTGCATTTGTCTCTCCAGCTAGTGAACAATTTGTTATCATGGAAATGTTAGCAATGGAACAGTCACTGCCTGGGGGAGCAGCACTGGGCTGCAGAGGGCAGGTGCTGGAAGAGGAGGGCTCTGCCTTCCTCCCAGAAACACTGGGTTCTTCAGACCAGAGAAACCCCGAGAAACCCCTCCTTGTACCTGCAGGGAACATGGAGGGAGGGCCCCTTTCTTCATTCCTACTCTCCATGATCTTGTGCTGGATTCACATAAGCTCAACATTTGACTCTTTGGAGGTTCTCTGATGGCTTTGGTTGAGCCCAATGGTGTTGTGTGCTGCCTTCATATCCCTGGTCTCAGTACACCAAACACACTTCCAGCATACCCAAATGGACCTGAGAAACCTGAACTTCCTAATCTGAGTCAGGAGGAAGAGTCAATGAAATCCCTCTTCCATCATGACCACGTTCAGCGTGTTCACATACACATACATGTTCGTGGATGAGGAATGTTCCATCAACCAGTCCCCAAAAAAGACTGGAATGCTCCCATTTGCCTGACAAATCCAGCCAGACTGATCTATCCTTAGCCATCCCCTGTAGTGTTTGGAGCTTGTAGTCAGTCCTGAATTCGTTTTAGGCTGAGATCAGGCCTTGGTTAAAAGTGTGTGCAGGAGGCACCCTTCCCTCTCTTTCTTATTCGAAAGGAGCTCCTTTAGAAAGCACTCTGTTGCTGTGCTCATGCAAACCAGGAAGAGATCTGTCAAATATCAAATACGAATTTTGTTGCTGAAGCTCTTGGAAAATTGACAGGTAGCATGCAAGCAAACATTAAATCAATAACAGCAAATTTCCCCTGGGAAACTTGTAGTGTTTTCTCATAAAAATCTTTAAATCCTTAAAGAACCCATGAAAGGTTTACACACCTCGTGTTGGTTAATCTGGTTACCTCTGCATTGCTCAGCGGCTGATCAGGGTGTAATACCCAGTGCTGATCACCCAGCAGTGAGTGTAACACCCACTGCCCCCGCGCTGATGTATTGTAGCTTTGTTAGTCACTGTGGCTCCTTGGTAAATTCATTTGGAGTCCTCCGGGGTTTTAAATCTCTCATTTGGCCAACAACGAGGTCTGAAAAGATTGCAGTTCATTTCGACCCACAGTGGATGGAAGGCTCATTTACTGGCTGCAGGCAACTCAATCAGGCCGGGCGCTGATGAGTGAGTGACTTGTTCAGACCGCTAGTCAATATGTGTCTGCTGTGATAGAATGTCAGCATCTGCTGCCTGCTCCTGTCTCCCACTGCTCTGGCTTTTTTCATTTGGCCTGATCAATGTTATTAAAAACACCTAGGAGTTCCTTAACTGCTCTGCCACTTGAGGCTTTTCTTTCTTCCTTTTTTTTTTAAACACAACTTTGTATTATCTGCAAACATGTGCAGATGATGTACGTGGATTGATTTTTTATACGAGTGTGTGGGATGGGGTGTGAGCATATGCTTCGGCACATGACTTGTGCACAGGAGATGGTTCTGCAGTTACAGCACCCTGGTTTGAGGTTTTTGTGTGTGTTGCCCTGAAGCAGCTCAGACTTAAAGCATTTGCAAACATCTGCTAATTATTATTTGTGAATAAAGCTTCAAATGTAAGCATGCAAAAATAATACACCTTCTCTAAATTGAAGCGAGGACACCCAAGTGGAATCAGTGACATGTTGTGGACACCCACACATTAAAAATCAGACTGCTGTTAAAAATAAAAGAGAGATAGAGCTTAGGTAAACAAGCAGAGGGTTAAAATCCCTTTACATGACAGGTCTGGAATATAAACATCATTTGCAGTGCCCTTGGCCAGCCCACCCAGTCCTGCCCAGCAATCCATTTCCTGGGGACTAATGACACACCATGGCACAGGAGGGTCAGCCACCAATTGCACAAAAAAAGGAAAACAGATACACTGCTAAAGGTTTCAATCTGTCTGCAGAACGTGCACGTTCCTGCAGGAGCGGCACCGTCCCGAGGTGCAGGAAGGGGAATGCTGTGCCCTCTGGGCAGTCCCCAGGCTTTGCACCGTCCAGAAGAGAGGATGAAGGGACAATCACAGAGTCACAGAACCATTTTGGCTGGAAAACAGCTTTAAGATCATCAAGTCTGACCATTAACCCAGTGGCTCCAAGGTGCACCACGTGCCTTTGGCCACGCTGAAACAGAAGCACCACAGGGCCGGTGGCAGCGAGAGAAGATGGTCCCTCCTTATCCGTGAGGAAATCTTGCATGGCTGGAGTGTTTGTGGGTAGGTAACAACATCCACCCAACAAAACCAGCATGGCACTTGGCTTCAAGTGCTTGGCTAAGAGCCTGTGGGGAGCTCCAGGGGACATCAGCTGTGGGGATGCTCTGCTGTTCAGTGAATGCTCCTTGTGACTGTCTCTCCTCCCTGCTCAAGAGCTAGACTGAACCCTGGGGTAATAAATACAGCTCCTTTGATTTTACAAAGATCTTATTCCAGGCATCTTCTCCACCTAAAATCCTTTCTAAATTAGTGCTATGATCAAGAAAGCAAGGAAAAATATGGGGGATTTTATGTCAGGTGACTGTAAAGGCTTTGAATGATAGAAACCTCTGCTGCCCCATCCATGTTTGCCCCATCAGTGGATTTTCCTCCTCCATCCTCCACAGACAGAAGACAGCTAAAATCTTGACCATCCTGTGCTGGCTAGCTTGCCCTGAGGAGAGTTTGCCACAGGACCTGGTGCTTGGAAGTATGACCTGAGCTGACCTTTACTTCTGCTGTCCCATCTCCACAGGCTGCAGCTCTGCCCAGCTTCCCCAGGCCTTGTGGTGCCTGCACTGCACAAAGGAAAGGCAAGGTGATCTGCTGTGACCTGAGGACATGCTTCAAAATCCACCCATGCTTCCACCCCTACCCCCTTCCTCTGCAATGTGGCATCCAAAATAGATACCAAGAAATGACCTGCCAGGAAAAAAATGGAAGCCTATAATTATGTTATTGAAAACCTGTTCCATACTGTATTATTTAAGGTTATTTTATTATGATGTTGAGATGAGTTTCTTAAAGAAGAAACTCTGGGTTTATTGCGCTCCTCCCGCAGAGGAGCCCTGGGTGATTTGATAGCCTATTTGAACAAGAGGGATGCTTTATGAGCCCCTATAAAAACTGATGACCCCACTCACATTTGTATTTAATGAAATAAGGAGGAGCTTTCGTTATGTTTTCAATAACCTTCACTGCTCTTTCCAACCTGCCTCAAATAAAAGCCAGAATCTGAGTGTTTCTGTGCTGAACCCTGGCTGTCCATAAGGAGGGCACGGGGGGTTCAGCCTGGCTGGTGAGCTGTCCTACCATCCCTGTGTCCCTGCAGTGCCTCTGCCAGGGCTGTGTCCTGCTGGTAGGGATGGTGGGATGGGTGAGAAGTGATGTCATATTGGGGGAGGATGGTTGGGAGGAATGTTGAGCTGGGAGAGGGCTCCAGTCCTCATCTGCCTCAGCCTCCCAGGCACCAGTACATGTTTTATTTCTAAGTATCTTCCCATACACAAAATCAGCCTTTTTCATTACACAGTTTTGGTCTGTCATAAAACATTTATCTCTCTGAAAAGTTCCAGTGCTTGGATTCTTCTCATTACATTAAATAATTGCTGTTGCTGGAAGGATCAGAGGCTGTGCCTGCAGCCAGTGGCACTGCCTGTCCCTGGCTCTCCTGGTGGGAGGTGAGTCCAGCAGTGGCACTGGGGACAGGCAGGTCCTGGGCCTAGGGAAAGTCTTGGGTGAGCATCTCTTCCCCATCTGGCAGCCTGATGATATAAATATTTAGATGGAAATGATCACTTCCCGGCCTCGGTGCCCAAGGGACCCAGCAGTCCCCACGCTGACAGCACAGGGGGACACAGCCCCACGTTCAGCAGAGCAGCTACTAATGCTGTGGTCTTCTAAAAAGTGAGGCCTAATTAACTGTAATCGATGGGGCTTTCTCCACGGAGTTGTCCAGATTCGGGCTGCTCCCTGCAGCCAGTGCCCAGTGAGGTCAATTTGGGATGAGTGAAGAAGAGGAGGAGCCGTGGCGGGTGCTGTGACTCGGTGTCACTGTGTGGCCACTGTGTCTGCCATGTCCCACAGCTGCACGAGCAGTTTTCTCCCCCAGAGCTTTGAGATCAGGAGGGGGAACCTGGCAGGGTTTATTAAAGCACATCCAAGCCCTCCGACTTGCATTTGCATTCACAGTTTGATGTAGATGCCACATCAGCAGATGCCTGTGAATAAGCTGGAGCAGGGTTATAGCATCCTGGTGGTGCAGTGATTCAGTGTGATGCCTCGGCAAGCTGTTCTGTAATGGGCTGCAAGGCTCATTTTTACGATCATTGGAATGTAAAGGGTCAGAATCTTAATCTCCTAATACTGTGTTTTTAACAACATTTACACTTTAACATATTGAAAAATCTCATCTCTTTCTGCCACCCAACATGACAGCACAATTCAAAGCGATCAGTGCAGCAGTATATTTTGGTATTTTAAACATAAATCAACCTGGCTGAAATATTTTTTTTCCCTTCCAGTACTTCTGAAAACCTAGGAGTTTCTAACTTTAATGTTTCTTATTTGAACCTTTGTATTCAGTGGAGTCTCCCACCTGAATAATTCAGCAGCATCAAAGAGAGCACAGAATGAAGGACCCAGTCCAGCACCCAGCACAGACACAGTGCTTTGTGGGCCATTGCAACAGTAAACCAGTACTCGAGGAATGCAAAAAGTTTGGGAATGCAGGTACAGAGAGAATTAAATTCTGTATCACCCTGCAAAACTAAGTGACAGGTAATAGGAACACATCAGGAATAAAAAGCGTTTTTGTTTTCATGGAACCTTCAGGATTGAAGGGGAGTTGGGTTTTTTTCAGAATTTGCAAATCTTACACAAACCAGTCAGCCCAGGAGCCCCTACTCAGTGCAGGGGTGGCCTCTCCTCCCAGAATAAATGGGTTTGGTTTCTCTCTGGGATGGGGGGGGGAAAGAAGGAAGGGACTGTTGGGGCTTCCTCATTAGTGATGTCTACCCTCACAGTATCACTCTTTGCTCCTTTTCTGTGCCTTTTTCCCTTCTGCACATGAGCTTTGGAAGTCGGGGTCTGCTCAGGCTGGAGCACCACACACAGGACCTCTGCCCCTTCCCAAGCTGCTGCCCTGCACTGGGACAGCCTGGCCTCCTGTCTGACTTTCTATTTAATTAGCAGCTCCTTAACCAATTTTGCTATTTGCTGGCCTAGATTTCTCTCCGCTCCCACGTGAGAAGGGAGCTGGGCATATGGGCTGAACCACAATGATTTGATTCATGGTCTGAAATCATCATTGAACAAGTGTCACAACATGGCATTAGATTAAGAACTAAAGCGATGGGCTATGGTGAGTCTGTTCATTAGTATTAATAGAGCTTAATTAGGCACAAGCATGGTGTTGCAGGGAAATGTGAAGGTGGCTGCAGTTTTCAGGGTGGGAAAAAAAAAAAGGTGTTATTCATTAAAGGTGAAAGAAGCCCATAAGCCTTGTGCCTGCCTCTGAATCCCAGCACAATTCAGGCTCAGAAGTGGCCTTGCTGCCCCAGGAGCACAAAGGAGTTAAGGACTGGGTCATGTTAAGGAGCCAGAAGAGAGGAATGGAAAGTCCAGACTAAAACCATGAAATCTGGAGAAAGTCCTGACCTTGGTACAGGGGACTGTCTCACAGAGAGAGCCATTCAACTCTGACCTGTCTTAACGGAGGAGATGACACATCAGATCAGCTCTTCCAGTTCCCAGGGAGGGGTGTTAGGAGAGAACAGTGCTCCAAGAACCAAATGAGGGAGAGAGACAAAGGGACAGGAGCTATCAGTGCCTGCAGGAGCCAATCTCCATGTGGCACTGGACCAGGTGGCTCTGCCAGGGCTGGGGCTATTTTGCAACCAGGGTAAATATCCACGGATGCATTCAATGCTTTTGTAATGATTTCAGTTCTTTCCTTATCTTCAGTATCCTCCCTCTTGCACCAGTTCCCCTCCATTCATGCTGCTCTTTGCTTTATGGTTCTTAGGCCATTTTGCATCTCTCCCCATTTGGCAACATTAAATTTTATTTACCATATGTCCCTTCTGCTACAAAGATGATAAAATCCTTTGGATTTTTGTTGTGCTGTTGCAAGCTCATTCGGCACTCACCTCAATTTAGTGTCCTCAGCAAGTGGAGCTGATTTGTTGCTGTTCTTCACAGAGGTCCAAGCTGGGACACTGCCAGGCTGTGCTGCAAACCTGCACTCGACCACTGCTTCTTTCCCTTTGCCAGACACCATCCTCTCAGGAGGTCTCCAACACCTCCATGGTGGCACAGAGCATCGTATGGACTTTTGGCAAAAGGGACAAGAGAACTGCCAAGAAAATCTTTTGTACATGGTTATTTTCCATTTTTTGTTCATATTCTGTTGAAAATATCTCTCCTTGCTGATTATTCCAATCAGTGCTGTTATACCTGGGGTTAATGTGCATTTCAAAGAGCCCATGATGGCAGAAAAGTGGACACACAACCCAGGATTAATATCCAGGGCCAGATGGACTTTGCCCTCATTCTGCTCTCACTGTGGTGGGCTGGGCTGCCAAGGAGGCCCCGCCCGGCCACGTGGAGCCTGATCCCAGCTGGGAGGAGGAGAAATGCACCTTTGGATCCCACAACAAAACTTACGGCAGCCAAAGGCACCGAGTTGGAGGTGGGGTGTGCTGCCCTCTGCCTCTACAGCACAGACATCTGCATTTCAGGCCCTGCGGTTGCCTGGCAAAGGCCCATCTTGCCCACTTTTTACCAAAGCTCATGCTTCCCTCCAATTCTGTGTAAATTAAAATGCATCAGACCATTTTAGCACGAATGAATGAAATTCAAAATGCTGGTACGCTGGGCTTTGCTGCTACATTCAAATCTAGCTGGAAACGGCAGCTTAAAATTGTTTCCACCTTCAACCACATCAGGAGGTGATTTGGGGATTGTCAGTGGAATACTAATACTTACTTCTAGAAGTCTTTTAAGTAAGTGAAGGGGCAGAGGTTGAGGTGCAGCTAGCTCTGCTTTTAACAAAATAGTAATCTCTCACTTTCGTAACATCTTTTGATTCAAAGGGGCTCCAACTGAGGTCCTCATCTTTCTAAGGCCATCGCGCAGCCAGAGCCGGGAACCGCGGCCAAGGCGTGCTGGACTCAGGAGAGCTCTGCACGGACCAGTGAGCCCATTTGCATGATTGTCCTGTGGGGTGAGGGCTGAGCTGCCACATCACAGGCACCTTGCACTGACTTCTTCTTCCCAAGAACGGCCTGTTTTGCAAACACTGCAAGTGGTGTTGCTGCTGGATGAGGACACTGGAAACTGAAGCTCTGAGCTGCTGCTGCCCCTGCTCGGGCCCCTGGCCCCGGTCCCTGGGGGTGCTCCCTTTACTCCTTTCTTGGTGCCTGAGGGGTCTGTGCAGAACCTGTCCCCTCCGTGCCCACTGGCTTGGCAGAGCCCTGTCCTGCTCCAAGCAGAGATGCCAAGGACTGATGGTTTGGGCCACGGGCCCACCTCTACCTGTGTGGGGCAGGGCAGGGGCCTCAGTGGGGTGACATGTGGCCCCGGTGCAGCTGGGGAGGTGTCCCTGCCATCATCTCCAGGGGAATCCTGCTGCCCCAGCCCCACCAGCCCCTACCGCCCATCTGTGGAGAACCAGACTTGAAGAGAGCTCAAATTAAAGGTAAGTAATTTCCTTTTTTCCTACCTTGAAATTCCTATTGATTTCCTACCTAAATAGAAATTCCTATTGATTTTGTGTCTGTTCATATTAGTATGTTACCTTGTCACCTTTTGTTTGCAATATTATGTTGTTTTACGTGTTGGTGTGTTTGGGAGTGCCTGGTGGGACCGTGTCCCTGCAAGGTGCTCACCAGACCTGCACCCCCGGCTCCGGTCCCGTCCCGTCCGCGGAGCGAGGGGCACTGCACGCACTGGCTGCGGTCCTCAGGGGGAGCGGAGGGGAGCCCCCTGCCCCAGGACGAGCTGTACCCCCACCTCAGCTGCTGGCCCCCCCTCGGTGCCGTGCTGGCCCCGGCTCTGGGCTCTGCCGCGATCCCGTTACAGCCCAGCCGGCGCTGGCACCGCGGGCACAGCCAGGACGGCTCCGGCGCTGCTCCCCCGGCTCCGCAGGGGTTATTTTTGTAACGTCGTTTCCTTGTGAAAGCTGCTGGCTGTTTAGAAATCCTGCAGCTAACAGCCTGTTGTGGTCCTCACATCTCCGCTGGTCAGACAAGTATCTTCCCCCTGTCCCTGGCGTCCTCTATTCCTCACACCTCACTGAACAGGCACTGCCACGCCGAGACCTCTGACCGAGTTGTCAAGGTGACGAGTGCTGTTATCCTAAAGCACTTATTTCACATACATGGTATTTTGTCCCTTGCTTTTATTGAAATACAGAAGAGAGACCAATTATCTTCCTAATGGTTTGCACAGCTTTCTTCTTCTCTTAAATGGGAGCTAATGACAAATGGTTTAGGCAGGGTGTCATTTTTTAACGGGGAGCTCTCGGGTGTCCCCTGCTTCCCAGGTGTCCAGGGACACAGGGCAGCTCCTCTCACCTGCTCTCCTTGCACGGGCATTGCCACCAATTTTCTCCTCCCTGCTCAACCCCTGTAAAATTAACACATTTTCCTAAATGCCTGAGTGCTGGAGTCCTCTGTGCTTCAGGCAGGAAGGTTTTAGAGGTGCCAGCAGCAGGGCTCCCCAGGGGTTTGCCATGGGAAGGGAGGGTTGTGGGCAGCATCTGGGGGGTATCAGGATGGGCCAGGGGTCTCGAGTTGTCCCCCAGCCACATGGTTGCCTGACACCCCAGCCCAGCTGCTGGAGCTGGGTCACACAGCAGCAGGTACAGCTTGTCCCACATCTCCCTCACAGGAAGAGGCACATTAAAATGCTGATATAATGCCAATCTTAAGCCAAATAATGAAGAAGAGGCTCTTTGCTGCTGCAGCACGGCTCCAGCTGAGGTGCACTGGGGGAACAGTCAAAGCAGCAGCTCTCGCATAAGAGCAGAGTTAGAGGTTGGGTTGTAAAAGCAGATGGGGGTCCAAGTGGGTTGATTCCCTCCCCATTGGCTTCCTTCTGTCAAGCACGGACCCCCATGGCATACGGAACGTACCTCTTCCCACCCGGACTGGAGTTTCATCCACCAATTCCTGCTCTGGGAGCACCTGAAGCTCAGCAGCTTGAGTGTGTGTGAGCTGTGAGGCAGCTCCGCTCCTTCCCAGCGCTGTTATTGATGTGCTGTGTCTCGGTGGATTAGTAAAGGATGTGGTATAAGCCAGAGGGTTTCTCTTGCCTTCAAGCCTGCATTACCCCGTCAGGAACAGAGGTTTCACTGGCACCTGATAAGCCACATAAAACAGATAAATACTGGGGAGATGCTGTGTGTGAACACAATCGGTCTTGGCAGTGACGTGATCCCTGTGTAACAGCCTGGCAGGTACCTGCAGCTTTGTTTTTTGCAGGGAAAAGGCAAGTTGTGTGGAACAGCTCCGGATTTGAGTTATGTAAGGCAGGAAATTGTGCATCTCCATATCATATTCCAAGAGGAATGTGCAGTTTCACCGCTGCAGACACACAAAAGTGGGGACATTTTGACTCAGGCATTGGCTTGGGAAGAGGCTAGAATTATTTTTGTGTTTGAAAATATGATTTCAGTGAACTCCAGATAGAGGAGATCCACTTCTGCATGCAAGTTGGAGAGACTGGGTGACCTCAGTGCTTGCACAGGAGACCAGGAGTGTGTCCTCACCACATGCCCCCTCCAAGTGCTGTGGTATCCGTATTTTCATCCTTTCCCATGCTGGGACATCACAGAAAAATCCACCTGCAGGTTGTTTATCTTGTTTTGTTGTGAGTAAAGATGCGGCCTTTAACTTCCTGTAGATGTAGTGGTTTGGTTAATGTCTGGGTAACAGAGGGAGGGGATGGGGGCATGGCAGTGTTAATGGGAGAACAGCTCATTTATAGTTCCAGCATGCTTTATGACATCAAAAGAGCATTGAGAGAATGCTTGGGATAATGTTAATTAGGGCTCAGAAATAAACGCTTTGCTTGCTCATTAATTGTTATCTCTTTGTTGTGCTCATTAGAAAGTGATTCCTAGCAAGGAGCTGCTAAAGGTTGTGCAGCTGGAAGGGGATGTGCTACTTGGGTGGAGGATGCCAGGCAGCCCCGTCCAAACCTGGTCCTTGGGGTGAGGTGCTGGGGGACACCTGGCAGCCAGGGTGTCGTGGGGAGGGGCAGTGGGATATGAGATGCTTGGGAGAGCACCATCAATGTGGGGCACAACAACCCCTGCCCCTACCCCTGTTATCAGCCTTGCAGGGAGCAACTCTCTTCTCTGGAAAGTTTTCTTGTCTCAGCCATTTCTGCAGATAATGTGAAAATACACTTTGGAAAATTGAATCATAAAACTGTGGTGTAAATCCTTTTAAAAAGAGATCAAAGACCAAAATGCTAATAAGGCTGGGATGGGAATAAAATCCAGACGCTTTACCAAAGTAGAATAAAAATAAAGGAGGCCTACAAAGAGAATAACAAATTAAAAACAAGTTTAAAAAGAGCAATGGAGAAAAAAGATTCAAAACAACCAAAAGAGAAAACCCTTAAAGCAAAGGCTTTCATGTGCCCAGTGCAGGCGTGGCCGTCGATGCAGCTTTCAGAGGCTCTTCACACACTCCAACCCCCGACTAGGGCTCGGCTCCCTGGCACCCAGCCCGTGCCACACCGTCAGGGGCAGAGCTTGGAAGGTTCCCTATTTCCCTCCGAACTGCTGGAACCTGTCGCCACCTAAACCATCTCAGCGAGAGAACTTTGTGAGGGGGATCTTTATCGCTCTGCCTCCTTCCCTGGGCTTTCCCAAGTTTCTCTGTAGGTGAGGAACACCAGGCAGGGCACTGGGAGAACAACTGCACACTAAAACCAGGTGACGTGCTCTTCTCAAATCCATAAATCACTTCCTTGGGGATACTCTGGGGAGTTGATTCAACCTGGCATTAGGAAAACACTTTTAAAACACACTGATCCCCTCTCAGCAGCTGGTGGGCTGGCACAGCTCCCCTGCGTTGTGCTCCTCACGAGGCTCAGACCCAATTCCAGAGGGAATTGAGTAGTTTTCTTGGGGAGAGCAGCAGGTTCCTCATGCCAAGACTTTCCACTGCACTTTCCAGAGGGGAGCTGTCAGGGCACACGGACACTGCGTCCCTGGGGAGCAGTGACATTGTGTCCCAGATGAGTGGTCAGTGGCATGGGGGGCACATCAGTGGAGACCACGTTAAAATCAGTGAGTTAGTCAGAACCTCGTTAATCTCCTTGCTCCAAGCCAATTATCATTCCTCACTCTGTGCTCGGGGGGAAAATGATGAGGGAAACACACTCAGTAAATACCGGGATGCCAAACTCATATGCGGTGAGGCCACGCCCAGCAGAGGGTGGGGAGGCTCTGGGGGACCAGGTGGGGGAGTGGGGGGGCTGCAGGTCCCACCTGAGCAGGTTGTGTGGTGCCAGTGCAGACAGTGGCACCTGGCACGGAGCAGCAGCAGCAGCAGCAGGAGCAGCACGTGCCCACCCACGCGGGCAGCACTTTGCCATGGTGGCACATCCCTCTGCCCTGGATCCATGGGGATCCATGGGGAGCCGTGGGGATCCATGGGGAGCCGTGGGGAGCCGTGGGGATCCATGGGGAGCCGTGGGGACCCAGCCCTGGGCAGAGCCCCCCGCCGCGGGCAGGGCCGGCAGCCGCCAGTGCTCACGGGAGGGAGGCCAGGAAACACACCAGCTTGTTACACTTACCCCTCAATAAAAAATCTTCTAAGTGCCTAATTAACAGTTTAGGTAGAAATAAAAACATAATGAGAAAAACAATCTGGTTGAAAAAAAAAATGGCCTTGGCCAGCTCCCTTCTATTAGCTGTTCCCGTCC